>NW_017671140.1:122987-195052 GCF_001879085.1 Nicotiana attenuata | reverse complement strand
TTATTTGTACACCTGCTTTCTCAACCAATTTATTTTTTCTGCTTCCTCTATCAATTTACCTTCTGTTGCTGCTCTTTCCTTACCTCTTTGTTCTGTTCTTTTAGCATTTAGATAATCCCTGACATCCCCTTTCAGCCGGTCAGTCATGGAGACATCAACAATTGGCAGATTACTCTCCACTGGTGCACCAGTTTGGTCCATCTCCTCTACAACTTGACTCTTCATTAATCGACACGATTTTTCCCTGTGCCCTTGATGCTTGCAGTACGTGCAATAACTTGGAAGATTGTCATATACAACTTCTTGATACAACACGACTGTTTTACCAGTAACTCTGTCCACCATCAGAATTTTCACCTTTTTAGGGTGTTTGTCCAGGAGATCAAGAATGATCTTCACCCTTGCAGCGCTAGGCCTTGTTCGATCCTGCGTTGCCTTGTCGACAGCAAGAGGTTTACCCACAGCTGATGCAATAGACATCAGTGACCTCTTAGCAAAAAAATTAGGCGGCAATCCTGGAAACGAAATCCACACCATTGCCATAGATGTTTCCTCTTTAGGATTGAAATCCAACGTCCATGGGAAGGTTCTGAAAAGAAATTCATCCCCTTTTGCTCTATATGCTGTTATGTCTGCGTACTTGAGATGTTTTTTTTTTATTAGTTTTCCTGTGGCGTAATTGTGATTGAAATTTCATCCCTTTGCCTTGAATTTTATTTTAGTTGTAGAGGTCAATGCTCTTCTCAGTTTGCTTAGCATCTTCTATAAAGAATCTGCTCTTACTTATAAATTGAGTATGTTGTTTATCTTTGCCTAACTCTTGAACAGAACTGAACCAGGATCTCTTAAGTTAATTTTGAACATTTAGTTAATTTTGCCAATATGCTACTTGTAGAGATATTTTCTTTAGTACGTGCATCTGCTAATTTTGTTCATTATATATTTTTTTTACAATGACAGGAGCAAAGAACTTCAACAATGAAGAAATGAAGTTGCAGTAGAGCAGTTTACAAACATTGGAGTAGTTTGAAGTTTTTGGAGTATTTTAAAGAAATTTTATTCTTTTTATTGAGGATGTGCAATGACAATGTTACTTTAATTTAGATTGTTTACACTTTTACCAATGAAAAGATTATATACAATTCTATTTCGTGAAATGTATTGTTACCACTATAAATAGGTTGTTTTATTATTGTTCGACTACTAGTATGAATCTATTATAGTTTTATATAAATATTTTTTAAAACAGGATTTTTATTGTAGCGACTATTGTTGTCACGAAAATAATAGTATTGTAGCGATATTTTTCCGTCACAAAAAGGTTAGCTTTGGTAACAATCCCCTGTTGCCACAAAAAGTAAGTGAATATTAGTGACGATAAAAGTTGACACAAAAAGGCGAGGAATTTGGGGCGACTAATGTTGTCACGAAAGATAAACCTTTTGTGGCAACAATGATTAGCCACCAAAGAAGACTATTCAGTGGGGACTAACGTCTCTTGAAGGTGTATTTTGTGTCAATCTTAGCTAACTTTTGTCGCGACGATTGAGTATCAGCCACTCACAATAGCCAACGACTATAGGCTCACCACTGATGGTCTTCTGTGGCGACTTTTGCACTATCAGTGGCGACTTTTGTCGCCACAATAGACCTCTTTTCTTGTAGTGGTTTCACGTGCTAAAGTATCAATATCTGAATCCGCACGGACAACTCACGTGCTGCACGAACAACTCACGTGCTATAGTATCAATATCTAGATCAACACGGACAACTCACGTGCTATAGTATCAATATCTGGATTCGTACGGACAACTCACATGCTAAACGGACAAATCACGTGTTATAGTATCAATATCTTCACAATCAGGCCCTCGGCCTCACTTAGTCATCAATCTCTCCAGTCTCTCGGGTTCAAAACACTCATGCTAAGCAGCCCAAGTCAATGATACGAGATTCGACAATATACAATAACAGAGACTAAGATATGATATGTAATGATGAATATGACTGAGTACACACTACAAAAAAATAGCATTTAACGACGATCCAAATCCGTCGCTAAGCAGGATTAGCGACGGATTAGCATTTGTTGCTGATTTGCTCATTGCTAAGCTCTTTGCGACGGAAAAATGGAATTTGTCGCAATATTAGCAATGTTCTAGCGACGAACAGTGTCCGTTGCTACAAGTAGTGACAGAATTTCCGTTGCTATATTAGAAAATTATGTCGCCGAATTCACAATGCATTTCGTTGTTGGCATACTTTTGCGACAGAAAGTCGGTCGCTAATCCGTCGCCAATATTTTGAGACTCATTTCAGCTTTTCATTTGGCGACCAAAATCGTCTGTTGCAATCTGTCGCAATGTTATTTTATATATTTATTTTTGTTAAAAAAATATCCGTCGCAATCTGTCGCAATATTTTTTCCTTTTAGATCTTTTTTATCGAATATTTTAAATTTTCTCTGCTCATGCACTTTGTATGTAAATTATTACATAACCTTAATAATAACTAAAATTCATACAAATTAACATACTTCAAGGTCCAAAATGATATCAAAATGCATATAGCTAATACAATTAAGTTCGAATTATACCTAACACCAATAATAAAGTTCAAACCAAAAAGGTGCGAAGTATCCCTAACACCAACAATAAAGTTCAAAACAAAAAGCTTCCAAACCAAAAAGGTGCGAATTATCCCTAACACCAATAATAAAGTTCAAAACAAAAAGCTTCCAAATACGAGGCTTAGGGGTTAAGGTCATCATCTGAAACCGATGGATGAACCCCATGAACAGTAGCAGTAGGAGGAGCATGAACTGTTGTACCACATCTGATGGGTGGTCAGTAGAAGTCAGTGAGGATGACGAAATCATTTCACGCACTCGCTCAGTCAATACTGGAAGCATATGATCAGTTAACACAAGAACTATGTGCTCTGTTAGTGCAAGAATCAAATGCATCACTAACTCATCCAGGTTCGATGCTGATTGAGCACTCGAAGGTGGTATTGATGATGAAGCATCTGATCCAGAAGAGCCACGAAGATTCGGTCCATAGTAGCATTTTGCTTGAGATTCAAGACCATATACTCTTCTCTTCTTTTCCCCTCCCGCGGCTTCGTAATACGCTTTTCATTGATCAATATCAGATTGAGTTTGTGTTTGTTCCTGTAATATTTCCTGATACCTTTCCTGTAAAAGAGGTGTAATAAGTAGTGAAATTAAAACAGTTAAGAATGTTGAGCATTTAATTAACCAACAGAGAGGATACTTTTCATACTCTTTTTACATTGTAGTAAATAAGATTATAAAATATTGGACTTACATGCACGATTCGAGCTTTCTCATCAAGAAAAGATTTCCATCATGCCCATGTGTATGGACGTACAAATGTAACTCACTTGGTGTTGGGTCTTGACCCTTTTCAACAGTCTATACAAAAAAAAATTATTTTTAAAAGGATGAAAATATTACTATAGTAGAACCAGAAGTTTTGTCACATCTAAAACTAAAACCAGAGCCCTCAATAATTTTAGCTAGGTCTATGAATCAGATCTCAAAACTCAAATATGATTGATATTGTTCCTATTTGAGCATCAAATTATCCAAAACGCAAAGATGACTAATATTCTTCTTATCTGAGTGCCAATTTGTTTTTTGGTTACTGGGGTTTAAGATATACATTAGCTATTCTCATGACGGACAAACAATAAAGCTTTCAAAGGTATACTAATTTCTCCAAAATCCATGTTTTCCAGGTCTTAAGATTCAATACGTAAATTTATAGTTAACTCCATCTACGAAAATACACGTCACTGTACAAAGACAAATTGAGTAAAGTAAGGTTCTTCAATCTCCTAAATATACAAATTCCAAGATCAGAGGCCTATAAACCCGTATAAACATGTCTAAAAGTCTAAGCTATGGTCACAATTGACACTTCCATTAATCATAAGAAACAATTAGTCCAGAGCTTAAGGAGGAAGGTTATCTTAAAAAAACAGCAACCACTAAAGATCTGTGCACGTTAGATAAGAACATAACATCATGGAAGCAAAGGTTCCACATACGCAATACGAATTACTTGAGATTAAAGATTAGTCATTGTTGTTACACTTACATGAGGTCTTGTGTTTATCAGGAATAAAGCTGTCCGTCATGGGGTTTAAGATATTGTTTGTCCATCATGAGCACAGCTAATGTATATCTTAAACCCCAGCCATGTGTTTAAGGAACATGAAACAGATACTGTTTCATGAAACAATAAATCTGTCCGTCATGGGGTTTAAGATATTGTTGGTCCGTCATGAGTACAACTAATGTATATCTTAAACCCCAGCCATGTGTTTAAGGAACATGAAACAGATACTGAACTGAACAATTACTCTATAGCCTCACATGCACAATTTGTACTTAAAAGTGTCGATTATAAACAGAAGAGAAAGAGAAATCAAGAAAATACACGGCCAATAGAAAAGGAGAAAAGAACTGAAATGTGCAGAGAGACCAATTCACAAGTAGCTTTTACGGGAAAACAACCAAAGTAATCCTTAGACACAAATAACGACCTTATTTGAAAACGCTGCTTACAGAAGTTCAAGCTCTTAAGGCATGTAATGAAAGAAGACAGAAGGACAAGAGGAGTTGAGAAAGCATTTTAGATTTTCGTCGCTGAGGCAGTTTTCTGAAGTTGGAGACTTACATTTCTTTTTCTGCTGATTTTTCCCCCCAATGGGGGCTAACACAAATCCCCAGTGATGACTTGATAAACATTGAGATGATTAAGACTTTAAAATATAAGACATGTCCATTCTCTTTTTGCGTTGGATGTTCATTACACCTTTACACTATTAGGTTCGAATAGTGCGAATATCCTGGCAAGATAATACTGCACAGTGTGTGTACACACATTCTGACAGATTAGCTAGTGTAACTTTATTCTCGTGCACTCCATAGTATATTAGTATTTGATTAAAGCATGCAACCTACATGTATTTGTTTTACCTTTAGCATGTTATCGACAAGAATGCAACCTCAACACCTATTTTTATTGGTTAGTCCGGACTCCAGACAAATTAAGAAGCATGTGTAGTTGTAGTATGTTTAAATCTCACTCGATCATAGGTTTTAGGCAGCAAACTTCACTTCATTTTTAATTTGCACAGACTAAGTATCTTGTCTGGCTTTTGAACAGATTTAATTCCCTGTGTTCTCATGTCAGATTCAAAATCCAGGGAACTTGAACAATGTCCAAACAATACAGACAATTACTTATGAATTCACTTGATATAGATGAACAAATTGAGGTAGATTTTAATGCTAGAACAATCGCACGACAGTACATCATCTGAGACTGAAATCAGTACCTGGATCAGCGAGACACAAGGCCAAAACAACTAAATACAAGCAGGAGGAAACAGCAAGGTAGGAGTTCAACTACAACCTTACCTAGAACCCAGAAATGCAAGAGCAAAACTACAACTGATGAATCATTTTTAATGTAAAATCATTTTCTTCTTTTATTGTTGTTCGTCTGACAGTGCCAACTATAACAACTAACAAAGGGAACATTTTTCACTGGCAAAACTTTGGTACATTTTGATTCCTTTTGGACGATATGAAAGCTAAGGTTACTATAAGCAATTCTTGACACCAACAAGAAGAAATTTTAAGTTCAGAGTTGCAATAAAGCTAAGGTTGCAATATACTTACAAGTCTCTTGCGATACTTCCCAACGGACACAGAGCTGCCTGTGTGAGTCCCGGTGGAGACTCCACTCCTACCGCCACGACGATTCTTCGCATTTATTTCTGACTTTTCAATACACTTGGGATCTTTCTAAAGTTGTTCCCAACTTTCCCACACTTATACTACTAGAATCCCTGTAAAAAGCGACCAAAGATTAGCGACCAAATTTGGTCTGTCAAAAAAAGCGACCAAAGTTGGTCGCCAAACTGCCGAAAATAATAAAAAAAATATTTGAAATACTTTAGCGACCAAAGTTGGACGCTATTTGGTCGCAAATTTAGTCAAACTGTTGACTGGACTGGTCAGACTTGTTTGGTCAAAGATATACTGAGATTAGCGACCAATGTTGGTCGCTTAAGCGGGACCCACATAAATTTTTTTAATAATTTTATTATTATTTCATAAAACTTATAAAATATAAATATATATAATTTAAAACTTGCGACCAAGTAGGTCGCTAACTGAAGGATAAGTTGATAGCGACCAACATTGGTCGCTAAAGCGGGACCCAGTTATTATATTTTAATAAATATATATTTATTTAAAATAAATTATAAAATATAAATAAATATAATTCAAAAGTTAGCGATCAAAGTTGGTCGCTTAATTAATAGAGACCAATGTTGGTCGCAAATGTGGGACCCAGTTCTAACATTTAATAATTTTTATTATTAATTTAAATATTATATAAAATATAAATAAATCTGATTAAAATTTAGTGACCAAACTTGGTCGCTAAATTAAATTCATGTACAGTAGTGACCAACTTTGGTCGCTAAATTAAATTTATTTACAGTTAGCGACCAAGTTGTCTCTATATGGTCAAAATTAAAAATCACTTTTGTATTTATTATGTAAATAAAATAAATATAAGTCGTTAATACTTTTGTAATACAAGGGATGAATAGTACTACGAAGTGGGCGTGTGTGTCTATATATATAATATATATATACTTACGCTATATTATGCACTAAGTATAAGTGTATTAGGTAATAGCGTNTGCTATATGATTTGTTAAATATTATATACGTTTTTGACGCGCGAGAGTTCTTGCAAAAATTCCAATAAAGGGTGAGGGAGATACAAATCTTTACTTGTAGATTTGAAAACTAAGCATAGTAGTAAAATTCCTATTGTCATTCCAGATGACATTGAGAGAGCTGTAGGTCCCGGGTCTAGGGAAATTGTTAACTATTGTGGTTTGATTATGCGCAGCACTATCTCATTCAGAGATGGTGATTGGCAAGAAATAATCACAAAACATGGAGATGCTATGTGGTTGAAGGTTAAGGTAATAATTTGTTAGTAAAGGTTCTATCGACTTTTTATCACACGTTTTATTTACTCTCAAAAGCTTTTCGTATATGCATTTAGGATAAATTTGAAGCTACCGGAGTTCGAGAGCATGTATTGCAAGCTCTTGTGGTCAATACTATGAAAAGACTTTTTAGAACATGGAAGACTCGATTGCATGCTGAATACTCTCGCTATGCTACTGATGAAGAGAGATTATCCCATAGGCCAAGTGATGTTACACCTGAGGATTGGGTGTTTCTGGTAGGACATTTTGGAAGTCCGAAATTCAAGGTAACTTGGTAATATAAATATGTGACAAATTACTATTTCAATTCTGGTTCTTAATTTATGGAGATAATTTCAGGCTGTGAGTGAGCGAAACAAAATAAACAGGGAAAACAAATCACTAAACACTCATGTGGCTCAAAGTCATTCGCTGAAGTGGAGGAATCAACGGTACAAATTCATTTAGCACAATAATATTTCATATATTTGAACCTTTGGTCTACTTTAATTAAATTATGAAATAAAATAGTTTTCCTCTACTTTAATAAATCGTAGAGAAATCCTGTTAATGGACAAAAGGCACCACCGGATCGAGTTTGGGAGCTCCAACATACTCGTAAGAATGACAAAGATGAACTGGTGTGGTCAGATCCACAGTCGCAGCAAATTCATGAAATCTCCTGAAATTGTGTTTTATTTATTTTATTTTATGTCTCCTATTTTATATCATAAATTGTTATGCATAATTGCAGGGGCAGCTCCAAGAAATTGTGGAGTAACAACAATTTGAAGAAAATCCGATGAATGCAGATGAGATTTTAGTCATCGTACTTGGCGAACGAACTGGCTATGTTCGTGGGAAAGGGTACGGAAAAAGACCTGCAAAAAAGAGCCGAGTGCAGCAGGTTGAATTAGAAGCAAGTATGTCTTCTGCAATGGAATGTATGCGTCAAGATATGCAAGCTGAAATGGACAGAAAATTACAAGAAGAACGTGAACAAGCTGCTGAGTTGCAAAGAAAGTTAGAAGAACAAATGGCTGCTGAATCACGGAAGCTAGAAGATGATCGTTTTGAGTTACAAAGAAAGCTAGAAGAAGATCGTGCTGAGTTGCAAAAGAAACTAGAAGAGGAGCGCGCACACATGAATCTACAACTTGACAAAAGATTTAAAGAGCAGATGGCTACGATGATGGCTAGAATTCAAAAGCTAAATGCTAATGTTTCTATACTCTACAAATGTACTATACAACTGTTGCCATATTGGCTGTTTCTTCTGACAATTCTTGACCCTGAGATGATTGTGATTGTTGATTGATGCATCCTATTGTGTGTTGAGAATCTGCATTTTCTTGTTGTCCCCCTGTCGTAGGCCGTATTCTGACACTTAAGACCTGGTGATATTGACTGCAATCCATTTGTGTTATGTGTAGTAGTAAATGTGTACACTGATCCTTTGCTTATTATTGTGCTACTTGTATCCAATGATAGCTCCTCTGTTGTATACTGGTGCTGCACTACAGAAATGTGCCTAAAGTGAGACAAGAAGTCTCGATTGATGTATATGCCTAGTGCATTCCCAGATTGCACTACTGTCATGCTCATGCTTGCCATCTTTCCTTCTTCAAGGGTATGAGTAGCATGTACTAATACCACCCATAGAAGTCGTATTGAATGGCAAGTCATGAGTAAATAGATGGTACCTGCAAAAAAGAGAACTATGTTAGTAGAAAAATTACACCAACACCATCTCCTCCTGATGGATTTGATAGTGTTGATGTTGCTAGCAAGCCTCATTCTCAATTCCTTTTCCTTTAACTCATCTGCCTCCTTACTTCTTATTTCTTTTCTCCTCCAGCTACAACTTCCTTTACCATCCAAACCACCTTGCCCATTTCGGTTAAACATTCTGGGCAAACTCCCTTTTATTGCTGCTACACTTAGTCTGCAGCAGCTACTACTGCATATGAGAAGCAGACTGTCCTGCTTTGCTTCAGATATTATACCAGCAGTCCTATAATCCAATAATGCCTGACTCCCTGTACCCCTTGTACACTCCTTACCTTCCCCTGTATCACATACTCCCAATTGCCCAATTCGTTTATACATTCTGGGCAAAGCATCACCTATTACTTCATTTTTCCACTCAAACCTGATGCTGCAGAATGAATTTTGTAGCAGAGTGCCCTGCATACTTTGACCATCCCCTGACTCCTTTGCTCCATATTTCCCAATTCTATTAAACATTCTGGGACCACAATCTCCAGCTGTTCTTCTGATTTTCCAATAGCAGCAGATGCAGAAGCCTAATTTAATTATCAATGTGTCCTGCTTTGTATGAACACCTATGCCTACCCTTAACTTCCTTTCAATGGATTGAGTGTAAAACACTAATACCACCATTCGAATATCCATCAAAAGGCAAGACATAGGTGCCGAAAATTGACCTGCAAAACAGAAAACCTTGTTAGATAGAACCAGCACCGCCATGATTCAGCTATTGAAGCCCAATGGAATTGGTTTTTTTTAAAAGTGTCAAAGTATGTGGCATCGCTAGTAAGCGCGTTTTGATTTCCATATTATTACTCTGCTCATCTCGATCTAGCATGAAATACATGTTAATGAAAACTGATACAATCAATTGACGAGCATATTTTAACTTGTACTTTTAGTTTTCCCGTGGCGTAATTGTGATTCAAATTTTATCCCGTTGCCTTGAATTTTATTTTAGTTGTAGAGGTCAATGCTCTTCTCAGTTTGCTTAGCATCTTCTATAAAGAATCTGCTCTTACTTATAAATTGAGTATATGTTGTTTATCTTTGCCTAACTCTTGAACAGAACTGAACCAGGATCTCTTAAGTTAATTTTGAACATTTAGTTAATTTTGCCGATATGCTACTTGTAGAGATATTTTCTTTAGTACGTGCATCTGCTAATTTTGTTTATTATATATTTTTTTTTTACAATGACAGGAACAAAGAACTTCAACAATGAAGAAATGAAGTTGCAGTAGAGCAGTTTACAAACATTGAAGTAGTTTGAAGTTTTTGGAGTATTTTAAAGAAATTTTATTCTTTTTATTGAGGATGTGCAATGACAATGTTACTTTAATTTAGATTGTTTACACTTTTCCCAATGAAAAGATTATATACAATTCAATTTCGTGAAATGTATTGTTACCACTATAAATAGGTTATTTTATTATTGTTCGACTACTAGTATGAATCTATTATAGTTTTATATAAATATTTTTTAAAACAGGAAATTTTTATTGTAGCGACTATTGTTGTCACGAAAATAATAGTATTGTAGCGATATTTTGCCGTCACAAAAAGGTTAGTTTTGGTAACAATCCCCTGTTGCCACAAAAAGTAAGTGAATATTAGTGACGATAAAAGTTGACACAAAAAGGCGAGGAATTTGGGGCGACTAATGTTGTCACAAAAGATAAACCTTTTGTGGCAACAATGATTCGCCACCAAAAAGAAGACTATTCAGTGGCGACTAACGTCTTGAAGGTGTATTTTGTGTCAATCTTAGTTAACTTTTGTGGCGATTAATGTTGCCACTGAAAGCATATCTTTTGTGTCAACCAATTTAGCTGCGACGATTGAGTATCAGCCACTCACTATAGCCAACGACTATAGGCTCACCACTGATGGTATTCTGTGGCGACTTTTGCACTTTCAGTGGCGACTTTCGTCGCCACATAGACCTCTTTTCTTGTAGTGTAAACAAGCGAACTAATTTGACCCAAAAATAATAAAAAATTAAGATTAAAAGTAAGACTTAGCAATTGAAATTGAAGAAATATCAAGCCTGGCTCCGAGCGCAGTATCTTCGAGGACGAAAATGAAAGCAATGCAAAGAAACAAAGTTATTTGATTAAGAGCAAAAATAAAATACATCATATGTTTTGCAAAGAATTTTTGTGTCTTACAACGGCCGTTGAGCCTGCTATTTATAGCTATACCTTGGAAACAAGATCCTATGATCAAGCCCTGCTTAAATGATAATAAAGGAGTCATTGATGAATATGTAACGGCAGACCATGAATGCAAATATTCTTTGCAACGGTATCACGACCCAAACCAATGGGCCGCGACGGGCACCCGATACCTTACTCAACCGAGTACCAACATAGCGTATCTTTTCATGTAATACTATCATAAATAACTGAGCTGGAAGGCTGCCGTGAGATAAGTACAATACAACTTGTGATACCCAACTTACACATAAGACATATGGGTCTATAAGGCCGAAATAACCACTCGTACACTGAACATAGGCCGACAAGGCCGTACAATCTTTTACGTACCTGATATCTGTCTACAAGCCTCTAAGAATACTTTTCACAAAGGTCGGGGCAGAGTCCCGCCATATCAAACAATACACGTCTAAATCATACTAACCAAACAAGGAACTCCGAAGCAAATGGAGCGCACCAACATATTCTGCTGAGCTGATAGTCTACTTGGAGGGCTCTTGACCTGTCTATCGAGACCTGCGGGCATGAAACGCAGCGTCCCCAGGCAAAAGGGACGTCAGTACAAATAATGTACCGAGTATGTAAGGAATGAAAATCAGTAAATACTAGACATGAGAGAAACATGGAGTAAAAGACTCGACATGTACGTTGGCATAGCTCTGTGAATCATTTCATTTTTTATAATGTCATGCATATGCGTACAAATGTCATACCATGCATGTGTATATGTGTTCATAACATCATCAAGCCTCTGAGGGCATCCCATCATATCATCTCGGCCATTGTGGACAAATTATTGACGTATACCAGCTGATCAGGTGGTGGTGCGTATATATCGCTGTAACCTCTTTCTATATCCCCCCCATATATATATATATATATATATATATATATATATATATATATATATATACACGCGTATATAACGCCATCTGGTCAAGGGTCAATGTACATGAATGCAATGCATGAGAAGTACGTTTATAAAAGCTCTTGGAGTGTCATAAGACCATTATGCCTTTGAATAATATCATGAAGTAAAATTTTTCAACTTACGCATTTTTCTGAGACCCATGAACAGATGATAGAATAATATGACACATGGAGAATCAAGAACATAAGCATCTCTAGCATTTCTCTGAATAGAGTCATTTACGGAAATTGCGCATTTGCTCGTTTCGTTTGTGTCGTATAGATCATGGCAAAAGAAAGAAGGGATAGCCTTAACATACCTGAGCCAATTCTCTTTACAATTCCACTAACACACGTTAATTGTGATAAAATACGTCGGTGGATCAAAGTAGAAAAAATTCGCATGACATTCTTGAGAAAGATTATACCGTGCTCCCGTAGAATTTGTAATTCACGCTACCATTGTATTATGAAATTCAAACCAAATATTTTGAGGCTCCAAGCTTAGAATATGTTCTGGTCCAATTCTAAGTATATGGCATACTTAGAGACCAAGAAAATGACTCCTCTTACATTGCCAAATAAAGAGATCAAGATAATGTAATTTCCAAGAGACCTTTACGTGTAAGCAAGGCACATATGTGCCATGACTCATCATGCACTCTTGTGATACCTTGGCCTACTTTAGTGCCATGTGGCAGCCCACACAAAAGAAATTTTATCCACTTAATCCAATTTAATACCATAATTATTCCCACCATTAATCAGTTATCCACATAATTAAGAATTATCTCAAATTACTTAAAATACTACTTCACTTTTAACATACTTTATACACCGTACTATCATGGTCATGTGGTACCTTGTATGGCACTAGTCCATAAATATCGGGTATTATAGCTTGGACCGTATTTTATCCCAAATTGACAAACTTCGTCGAAACTCGTTTCTTCGATTTGCTCGCCCTCTCACCTTCATGAATTTAATTATTCCTTGTTTAAAATAGCATAATACTTATAATTCTAAAATAATCTCATTCCCGAGCTTACGTCGATTAACTTACGGTGAAATATCAGCGTACAAAAATGCGAGACATAACATCTAACTTCCGAGCTCTCATTAATTGATTTATTTATGGCGTATTTTCATGTACGAAAATATGGGGTGCAATATCATTCCTCCCTTTGGAACACTCTTCCTCGAATGTTGACTGATGCGCTTATCATTCTCATATCCCATAGCTCTTGCGAATACTTTAGTACTCCTCTTGCCATCTAGGCAACTGTTCTGTGAATAAGTCCAAAGGCCAGGGCATTCCCCCCTTTAGTCCTCTTTCTCATACCACGACTTGTGGTCAAAATCTTTCCAATCTCGTAACTGTTGCTACCTTCTGTCATGAAGCCTGTATGACTCTGACCTTGTAAGTGCGCCTATGCGACTCTTCTTTCCTTTTTTTTTGCTCTAGCTTCTACCAATATCTAGACCCCACTTTGCAAACACATACAAAACTTGATAAAATGTCCCTCTGGGCATATGTAGGTGTATTAAAGTTCTTTGCTCGGTACTTCATTAAAATTACGAATATTGCTACATCTTGTTTCATAGGCCCGGTTATCTATCCGCATGATTTTACTATATCTAGGTAGGTCATATTATACGATAACTCTTACTTCGATTTATCTTTACTGAGGTGTTATACTAAATTCCAGATTACTCTTGTTGCTTATCCCATATGTATAAATCTAAGTCCTTTAATGTTTCCTCATTGCTGTTTATCTTAAGAATGGCGACCTAATCTCAGCTCACACTTTTTGATTTTTGTCCATCCATTATGATTTGCCTCAATATTGATCAATAATATACAACTGATAACTTGAAACTTCTTACGTAACACCTTGCCACTAGGGCTTACGTTGCATCGAGAAATATTTGATGTGATTTCCATAATCGTATTTCATAGTATCTCAATGTGATTCACCTTATGGGGGTGGGGAGGGGGGGGGGGGTATCCAAATCCTGTGCCGCCCATGAAATCTCTCTCTTTTTTTCTTCAAATCATTACTCAATCTAAGGTCCAAATGTCATTCTTTATCTACCACAATTACACCCTCATCTCTTTCAAATGATATTAGTCTTAGACTTCTTTGAGTTCATTCAGGCTATACTGAGCATTCTATAGCTTAGAGAAACCATTATCTCGCTTGTTTTCATGAGTTTAATCCCGAGGACTTATCCATTCTCATCACCTCTTTACTCGCCCTTTCGTATCCTTACTCTTGTCTTCCTAAAACCTTGTCGCTTTGCCATACTTAAGCTTGCGACCTACCTATATTTATTTATATTACTCGCAACCTTCCTTCAACTTGCTTGCATAATAGGTTTCCTTATGTCCTTCCGGAACATCAAGCGAGATATCACATCGTCTCTAACTCTTCTTTACTGTCTTAATTAGCCTCCTCGATACCTAGAAACCATAGGCTATGAGATATGCCACTGATAATGCCGCTATCATTCTTGGATATTGAATCCCCGCGCTTCTAGCCTTCTATCAGACGTATGGATTATTCATAACCTTCTGCATTCGATTATCGCGTACATTGTTCACCTTTACCTTACTTACCTTAATATCTTGCATCACATCTTGTATCTCTTTCATGACCTTCCTTCCACATAAGTATAATTCACATCCATAACTTGAAGCTTTATTATCATACTTGCACCTCTGGTGTATATATAATCCGATGAGAGCTTCATACTAACTTCTTATGAGGCTGGTATTCTTCTGATGCCCTTATAGAATATGGCTATTGTACTATCTCTTTTGTACCTCTGATATTTATCCATTTCTGTTTTACTTAGTTGATGTAACTCTTTAGTTTCCTCTTTTTTCCTGATCAGCCTTTATGTAGGCTTAAGCTATCTTCCGATCTGCGACTCCTGATATTAGTTATTACTTTAGCCTTTCATAGGCGCTGAGGGATATCCATGACACAATCCTTTAACAATTCAATCCTTCGTCTATGACCTGTGCTCAATTCTTTCTTTTAACGTATACCAGAATCTTCTACGGTTATATATGATACAAGTATAAATCTCTAAACTATTAAGTGCGTTCATAACATCACCAACTCGGGATCATTGATCGAATAATTCCTATCGTTCCTTCTTAGCTTTCTTAAACGTAAGCTATTACTTTTCCTGATTTTTCTGCCCCTCGTTGCGTGCATACTTATCTTGTCTTAGTTCCCACGTATACCGGAGGTTTCGTGTAACTCATATAATATCGAATATTACTTTTAGTTTTACTTGCCGTTCATTAGCCACGGTAGGTTCCACTTTCCTTTGGAGTGCTTACAATGTTGTTATGAGACTATTGTTACACGACCATTTCCTCTTTATGTTATTGTGCTTAGGTTGCAGCCTTCTTCCTTATTTCCTCAGCTAGTCTTTCGTTGTAGTACTTAGGGAGAACCCTTGACTCTTGTAAATCTGTGAGCTTATTACGGACCTCTTGATGTCCTTCCTTGCCTACAATCATCCGTAGTTGCTTACCTCCATGCCCTTGTGCTTGTAGGGTTGCTCTGAACTGATATTTTGACTGTCTTCCCGGTGGCACTTTCTTTTATCCCCGTAACACTCATACGGTACCTTTAACTAACCCGACTCCTATTTGAATATATCTCAAGTATTATAATGACATTACTGCGAGGCTAAATTCCCCATGTTGGGGTTTTACTATATTTATCCTGCACGATCTGCTGACTCGTCTTTAACCTCCTGTTCAGCGGTAACTAGGCTCTTCCCGAACCAATTACTAATTACTCATTGGCCCATTCTTATA
Organism: Nicotiana attenuata; assembly: GCF_001879085.1. Taxonomy (NCBI): domain Eukaryota; kingdom Viridiplantae; phylum Streptophyta; class Magnoliopsida; order Solanales; family Solanaceae; genus Nicotiana; species Nicotiana attenuata. The sequence continues at coordinate 179,260 of NW_017671140.1, read as the reverse complement.
TCAATGTTTGTTGGAATCATTCTTGGGTTATTTCCTTTATCTTAACTTACGTCTCGCACTGGATCTTTATTTATCAATAACATCTCGGGCATGGACGCTTACATCCTTTCCTTGACGTTGTGTTTGCATAATTTTCTGGAACATATCTGTAGGCTTTAATAAGTGCAATCTCATTTTTATCGCATTCTTCCTTTACCATTCCATTATTACTAGAATCACTTAATTCTTACTTAACGCCACATCACACCATATTCCCCCCTTTAGGGGAGTACTGAGAGTTGGAGCTACGACAACCTACCTATAGATGTTTTACCTCTTTATCTTCGGTGTCCTTTCATAGCATCGATGACCCTTACCCGCCTTGCGGTAATCCTTCTATACCGAGGATAACAAAATTCCTTACTTGCGATGGTGACACTTAGTGTAACTAAAACATAAAGTCACTTGAGCTTAATTTTGCTCATATTTCTTGCTTTAGGGAAGCGTCTTCCTGAATGACCATTATCTGAATTTCTCATGAATCTTCTTCTGTTGTCCATTCTATTATTGCCGGAACGCAATCTCTGAAATTCCCATGATGTCGACTATTATCAAATTACTCAGTTCCCAATTCATGTTTAGCTTACCTTGTGCACCAGTCCGTGCTGATTTCTATTATTTTAGGGTCTAACTTTTCCTTCTGATAGTCGCGTTGGAGTCACAAACTTATTTCTCAAAATGAGGATACAACTTTATGTCCTATACTCTTTTGTTGTCTCTAGGCCTGACACCTCTCATTTTTTTCCTTCCCTCGATTATCGACTATGTAATACTGTCATTTCATTTTATTTTTCCATCCTTGTCATCCATGTATCACATCTTACTCATAATTCTTCCTTATCTCTCTTCTCATTGCTCTGCTAATAATTCTGCATATCCCTTTCTGGTGAAACTTCAATAAGACATTGTTTTGCTTTTAGCTCCCCTTGCTTCATTCATCGGCTCTTCGGGTTTCTCAACGTCCTTGCTCTACTAGGGACGAGAGTCACACTAAGGTAATATTTATTCCTCCCAGGCTTTTAGTGCCTATCTTCTGAATTTTTTTTGATCATGCTAGTATTCACATCTAATGGTAATATTCTAGAGTGCACCATCTAGGGTGTCTCACAAGAAGATCTATTAGCACTTTTGTAATATCCTTCGGAAATGTCAACTAACACAACTAATCCATTCACCATTTTGGGTTATTATAACCCCAGCCGCATCCTGCTGTTCCATCCTTTTCTTAAGCTACACTTGTTAGCCCCCATAGGACCTAACTGAGATGGGTGCGTCCAATTGCACATACCTTTGTTATTGATGAAGGTAACTCAACATGCTTATATCTCCCTTCCTGAATGGTAAATAATGATAATCTTTATTAACTGGGTACCTCGTACCTTTCTTCGTCTTGCTTCTTTTACTTCTTGAAACATGTATTTATCTTCTGAGTCTCTCATTGTCTTTCACCATAAAAGTGGATAAATATCATTGACTTAAGGTTCGTTATCAAGAGGCTTGCACGTCTTAGTATACACATGATCGCTGAATACCTCATATTTATCCCTCATAAGCATGATGCAAAAATTGAGTTCCTCTGACTCAACTCTTCCACAACTATATCTCCCACTAACCGTCTTTCTGGATGTAGGCATCGTTGTATTACGAATAAGATAGAGTTTAAAAAATTTTGTTCTTACAACTGAGCTCTACCACACGATCTAGAGTAGGAAGAAAGAGTGACAGTCCTAAGTGCCCGTAGCCTCCTGCTTATAAGTGTGGTGCACGACACACCCATAAACCAGACTCTACTAGACATGGCTTGTAGACTCCCTAGGACAACACTGTTTTGATACCACTTTTGTCACGACCCAAACCGATGGGCCACGACGGTCACCCGGTACCTTACTCAACCGAGTACCAACATAGCGTATATTTTCATGTAATACTATCATAGATAACTGAGCTAGAAGGCTGCCGTGAGATAAGTAGAATACAACTTGTGATACCAACTTACAAATAAGACATACGGGCCTATAAGGCCGAAATAACCACTTGTACACTGAACATAGGCCGACAAGGCCGTACAATCTTTTACGTACACGACATCTGTCTACAAGCCTTTAAGAATACATAATTTTCACAAAGGTCGGGACATAGTCCCGCCATACCAAACAATACACATCTAAACCATACTAACCAAACAAGCAACTCCGAAGCAAATGTAGCGCACCAACATCTTCCGCTGAGCTGATAGCCTACTTGGAGGGATCTCGGCCTGTCTATCGGGACTTGCGAGCAGGAAACGCAACGTCCCCAAGCAAAAGTGACGTCAGCACAAATAATATACCGAGTATGTAAGGAATGAAAATCAGTAAATACTAGACATGAGAGAAACATGGAGTAAAAGACTCGACATGTACGTTGGCATATCTCTGTGCATCATTTCATTTTTTATAATGTAATGCATATGCATACAAATGTCATACCATGCATGTGTATATGTATTCATAACATCATCAAGCCTCTGAGGGCATCCCATTATATCATCTCAGCCATTGTGGGTAAATTATCAACGTATACCAGCTAATCAAGTGGTGGTGCGTATATATCGCTGTAACCTCTTCCATATATATATATATATATATATATATATATATATACATATATATATACATATATAACACCATCTGGTCAAGGGTCAATGTACATGAATGCAATGAATGAGAAGTACGTAAATAAAATCTCTTGGAGTGTCATAAGACCATTATGCCTTTGAATATATCATGAAGTAAACCTTTTGAACTTACGTATTTTTCTGAGACCCATGGACATATGATAGAATAATATGACACATGGAGAATCAAGAACATAAGCATCTCTAGCATTTCTAAGAGTCATTTATGAAAATTGCGCATTTGCTTGTTTCATTTTTGTCGTACAGATCATGACAAAAGAAAGAAGGGATATCCTTAACATACCTGAGCCAATTATCTTTACAGTCCCTGTAACACATGTTAATTGCGATAAAATACGTCGGTGGATCGAAGTAGGGAAAATCCGCATGACATTCTTGAGAAAGATTATACCGTGCTCTCGTAGATTTGTAATTCACGCTACCATTGTATTATAAAATTCAAACCAAATATTTTGAGGCTCCAAGCTTAGCATATGTTCCTCTAATTCTAAGTATATGACATACTTAGAGACCAAGAAAATGATTCCTCTTACATTGCCAAATAAAGAGATCAGGATAATGTAATTTCCAAGAGACCTTTACGTGTAAGCAAGGCACATATGTGCCATGACTCATCATGCACTCTTGTTCCACCTTGGCCTACTTTAGTTCCATGTGGCAGCCCACACAAAAGAAATTTTATCCACTTAATCCAATTTAATACCATAATTATCCCCACCATTAATCAATTATCCATATAATTAAGAATTATCTCAAATTATTTAAAATACTACTTCACTTTTAACAGACCTTATACACCGTACTATCATGGTTATGTGGTATCTTGTATGGCACTAATCCATAAATACCAGGTATTATAGCTGGAACTGTATTTTATCCCAAATTGACAAACTTCAACGAAACTTCTTTTCTTCAATTTGCTTGCCCTCTCAACTTTATGAATTTACTTATTCCTTGTTTGAAATAGCATAATACTTATAATTTCAAATTAATCTCATTCCCGAGCTTACGTCGATTGACTTACGACGAAACATCAACGTACAAAAATGCAGGACATAACATCTCACTTTCGAGATCTCATTAATTAATTTATTTATGGCGTATTTTTATGTACGAAAATATGGGGTGTAACAAACGGCTGCCCATTTAATGTTAGAGAATATTCTTCATTGAATGCTATCCGATCGCAAATATTCGATCTGCTCCCGTTGACTATGCTCCCTTCGGGGTTTACCCAATGTTAATTGCAGCTGTTGTTACTTGTACTAGTTGTTACTTAGACTGGGCAGAAAATCAATAGACATAGAAAGAGAAGAGCAAAAGGAGTAGAAGGCACTCCGTTTTTTTGATTCACCTTTTACCTTGTCTTCGGTTCCACGTGTCATACTATTATTCGATCATTTATTATAAACAAATTTTACCCTATACAGATAGTTCCCTTGCTTTCTGGTGACATATCTTTGTGTCACCAGGCAGTTGGTGAAGATCCCTTTCTTGGCGGGAAATCTCCTGAACAGTCTCTGACACTTGAAAGGACGCACGTCTTCTCGTATTTAATATGCCGAGCACGTGTTGACCCACGATTCATTAATTTTTTTTCCAGTTTCGAGGTAATCATGACCATAATTTTTGCCGTCTGTATCTTCACTTCTATTCATTGCTTTATTTCTTTACTTCCAAAGTTAGTTTTCATAAACCCTTCTTCTTCTTCTTCTTCTTCTTCTTCTTCTTCTTCTTCTTCTTCTTCTTCTTCTTCTTCTTCTTCTTCTTCTTCTTCTTCTTCTCTGCACTTACTCTGCATTTGCTTAGAAAAGTTTTCATCTCCTTCAACGTCCTTAGCAAAATGTTTTACTGTATCTTCACTACTATGGATTCTTCTACACTATCCTCTAGAAACTCTACCTTTCCTTCGGTGGAGGCCCAAAGAGAAACAAGGACACTGATGCCGATTCTGAGCCTCCCACTGTTAACACCTCATACCAAAAAACCATAGTACTGCTAATGATTTCCAAGAGAAGGCTCCATCTGCATCTCCACGGACTTGGGCCGTTAGTAGGTACCCATAATCTGTTCTCCCTTCTAGTATTCCTACTGTGAAGGAGGATTGCAACTGGCCAAACGTTAATATACTCACTCCGGATATGATAGAACGAGTTACCTTCAACAAGGAATGTTTTATGTATGTCTATACATATCTCTTCACCTTGGGCCCATTTTGCTTGGGGTTAAATGAAGGGCTTGACCCCGTAATTTTGGAATTTTGCTGCCAGTGCCAGGTCTGCTAAGCACAAGTAGGCCTATCTATATGGCGAATGGTGGCTTGCCTTCCCCAGCTGTGCACGGAGATCGGGGAAACCCTAACTCTGGCACACATGATGAATCTCTACTCCCCCAAAGTTTTTCGTAGGGGAGTAATAAATTTCAGCAAACGCGGCTACCACACTTTTTCACCAGCGTGGATGATGACAATGACCTTGGCTGGATGGAGGGATTCTTCATCATCGCTACCAGGGACATTATCCTGGCCACAACTCCGCCTATTCTCGAGTCGTAGAACCATTTCCGTAAGTTTTTGACCCATTTTCTACCTTCGAGAAAAGATTATTGTCCGTTATTGTTGACCGCGTCTCTTATGCCAACTACCCGGTGGGAACCATCACGGGTTCAAGATCTGGACCAGTGGGTAAAGAGGATTTTGGAGATTACAACACCAGAATCCCGCCGTTGGAAGGAAATAGCCCTCAAATATGGGTGGAAGGCCAAGAATAATGGTAAAGTAAGTCTTTCTTCCTTTTGTTTTTGCATGAACATAGGTATCTTTATGAGAAATTTGCTAACTTTGATTTTTGCGTGATTTAGGACTTCCATAGGGCTCTGTTACATGTCCCGAGGTCGACATTTTAGCTAACCCCGAGGAGGCCAAGAGAGTGCTACAAAGCGCCCTTGCTCGGAGCAGTGCATGCGGATCTACTTCCGGTGAAGGTGCTTCCTTTCGGAGTCCCCAACTAGAGAACAAGCAACCAAAAAGGCTACGTTCTTCCTCGGCTGGGGATCAAAACTAGAAAATAAAGAAAGAAACAACCGAGCCGGCCATAGTGGTTGTTGTAGAGGATGGGGAAGCCAATGATGAAGTGGTTCCCCTTCAAAGGAAAAGAATATCTTTATCAGTTCAACCGGGTGCCCAGCCAGGAGAGCTTCAAAACCCAACCAAAGAAGAGGTCCAGGCACTTTGGGGCGAGATGGATCTGGTAGATAATGCTGATGCCTGCTTTCCTGCTCCCGTTGCTGTATCCAGTCCAAGGAGATCGTACCCCGGGCCTCTTCTGCATTCGGCCACTGAGCAAACAATAATCAACATTCCTCCTGCCGCAGCTACTTCTCAACCTCCAACACCAATAACTTTACGCCCCTCAACACCGGCTGTACCTTCACCACCAGCACCCACTGCATCTCCTCCACCGGCAACAAACGTTTGAGATAGGGGTGCTTCTCCTTCTCAGTCTCCCGACCATTGGAATATGGGGCGAAATTACTCACCCCCTTCCCAGATCTCCGAGGGAGGAAGAGTGCTACTCGTTCGATTTCGAAGGAGTGCCATCTGCTATTCAAGCCGGTGGAGCTTGCGAACTACCTGAAGTCGATGGCTTTAGAGAAAGATTAGAAGAAAATGCGCACCCTTCCGGGGGAGTTCTTGTTGAACAATGCCATGCACAACGCGACAACGGTATCTTACTTGTCTTCTTACAACTTCCTTTTCATTTATCTGCTGCAATGGGAGTTATGACTTTGATATATATATTTTCTTACTGGCCAACTTTCTTGCTTCTGAGGGACTACAGAAATTGATCCTTGATAGGCAAGGACTCGCTTCCGAGTGAGATTAACTGTTGGCCGAAAGGGACCAACTTGCTGTGTGCCTCCCAGTGTTGGAGGCAAAAGCTACCGAGGCGGACGAGCATGAGGCCGGTTGCAGAAAAGTGAACAAGAGGTGATGGCCCACAACCAAGAAGCCGATAAATTATATGCACAACTTCAAGAGGCTAAGGATAAATGGGCTGAGCTCCTAGATATTGTGCTTGCTGCTGTCGAGAGCGAGTCGGCCTCGGAGGACCAAATAAATAACTTGAAGGCAGGCTAACTTCCATGATCGAGGAAGCCAATGCTGTCGAGGAGAAGAGGGCCAAGATGGAGGAGAGGTTTAAGAGAATCATGGCGCAGAATCGGATCCATTTGTCTAACACTATGGAACTTGATTCTCGCCTCGGTGCCATATGATCCGAAAGGGATGACCTCCAGGCCTAGGTTGGTAAGCTTAAAGAAAAGCTCCCGTACCAAGGGGATTCCCTTATGTTTGAAAAGATTACGCATAATATGAGGAGGAAAACCTAGGAAGAGGCCAAACCGGGCATCGTCGATTGATGATTGCATCATCAAGGACCGAGAACTGGAGCTAACTACCCGAGAAAATCTTCTTGCTCGGCCTGCTGTGACCGACTCTTCGAGCACCGATTCTGAATACTCGAGAACCGAAGAAGAGATTGAGGAAAATGATGATGAAGGTCCAGGTCCCGAACTGGCAGCTAATCCGCCTTCTTCCACCAGGGGAGACGTAGATCCCTCTTTCCCTTTGGGCCTAGGCGGTGATAACGCTTAGATGCTTTTTTTTGTACTTTGTAATTATGCCAAACTTTTCATTGATTTTGGAATTTTGATAAATAATGAAGACTTTTGCTTAATTATTGTGCAAAACACATTCTTTTTGCATCCAATTAGGTAAAGCTTCGGGTGTATTTTTCATCTGATAGCTTCTGATTCCGGGTATAAACTCTTTTGGAATCAACCCTTTACCATGAGGGTTTCATAAGAGAGGTCCCTCTTATGTTTACGGTGCTCTTAAAGAGGACGTCTTCTGTTCATTCTGGCACAAGCATTTGAAGTTTTTTGTTAACTTTCAAATGATAAAATCGACTCATCGTTTGAACAAGAAACATGATAAAAACGAAAGGACTTTATTTTATTCATTCCATCTGTAAAAGCACATAAGCATTTGTTTGCTAAAGGGAAAAAACTGCCAATACATGTGGCTAACTTGTACAACTTATTTCTATGGGGTTGGTCATGTAGTCCTTGGTCCTAACGAGGCATTGTTGTTCTTGATTCCCGCAGTCCCCGGTTTTCATGGAATTCTTGGTGCCATATCTTATATTATTCCCTCGAGTGTTCGAATGTGAAGTAGGCAAATTGTAACACTGGAAGTCTTGCTTCATTGATGGAAATAACTTGTGAATGATGAAAAAGTCTTTGGTTCGATGGCAAGTTTTGCTTCCCATTAGGAACTTGCCATTGAGCCAAAGATTTTTTAACCATCCCATAGCAATTTATCATTTTAATGTCTTATCATTTATAGGTATTAACTTTGCCGATTATGCTCCTTTCATAGTATGCTTTCCGTTGCTACCTCATTAAAAACCTTGCTAGAAAAACTCAATTAGGACAAAAACTGGTCGAAGGGAAAATGAGTACAACACATACTTTCAGTATTGATAGGATCCATTAGCAGTAATACCTTTTGAGGTGAATCACATCCCAATTGCTGGGCAATTTGACTCGTTACTGATTTTCAAATTAGTACGATCCTTTACCGGTGACAGCTGAAACCCAGTAGGGGCCTTTCCATGTTGGACCCAGCTTCCCAATGTTGATTTTATGAGTACTCTGAGTCACCTTTCTCAAAACCAAGTCTCTTACTTTGAAGTAGCGCAGGTTGGCCCTCCGATTTTAATGTCTTTCCATCCTTTGCTTTTGAGTAACCATCTTCACGTATGCCAAGTCCTTGTGTTCATCGAGCAAATCCAGCTTCACCACCAATGCCTCAATGTTTGCTTCTTCTTTTTCTTAGGAAAACCGTAAAGTTGGCTCCCCTAGTTCCATCGGTATCAGAGCTTCCGCGCCATATACGATAGAGAAAGGCGTTTCTCTCGTGCTCAATTTTGTCATCGCACGACATGCCCATAGCACACTGTAACTCTTCGGTCCATTTGCCTTTAGAAGCTTCTAACCTCTTTGTGAAGTTTTGGATAATCACCTTATTGGTTGACTTCGCATGTCCATTAGCGCTCGGATGGTACAAAGAGGATGCAATCCTCTTAAGTTCAAATCTTCCAGAAATATTGTGACTTTTGAGCCTATGAACTGTGGTTCATTGTCGAAAGCAACCTCCTTCAGTATTCCAAATCAACAGATTATATGGTCCCATACAAAATTGAGCACTTCGCGCTTACCGATCTTTTGGAAAGGACATGCTTCAACCCATTTAGTGAAGTAGTCAATTAAAATTACAAGGAATCTTACCTTTCTAGGACCTGGTGGCGGTGGACCGATTATATACGTCCCCATTTTCATGAATCCCTATGAGGACAGTACCGAATGCAAGAGTCTGCCGGTTGGTGTACCAACTGTGCATAACATTGACATTAGTCGCATTTCTGAACGAACGTCTTTACGTCCTGTTCCATCCCGGGTCAATAGTATCCTGCCCTAACCAACATTAGTCCCAAGCAATATGCACCGAAATAGTTCCTACAAATTCTTTCATGGACTTCTCTCATCGCGTAGTCTGCCTTCGAGGCTCCCAGACATCGGGCTGACGGGCCTTGATACGATCTCCTATATAATTGCCCATCAATGAGGCAGTAATGAGATATTCGACGAACTCATTCCTTCAGTCCCAAACTAAGTTGGTTGAATTGACTTCACAATAACCATCCACATCCAATACCGAATGTAAAAGCTGAACGACAATACTTGAGTCAGATCCTTTCATCTCCGTAGATGACCCCAAATTAGCCAATACATCCGCTTCCACGTTCTCTTCTCTCAGAATGTGTATGATCGACCATTCCCTGAATCGTGTAAGCAATTCTTGAATCTTGTTCACATACTGTTGCATGCGTTCTTCCTTTGTATCAAAAATCTTGTACACTTGGTTCACTACCAGTTGGGAACCACATTTGATATCGATGACCTCGGAACCAAGTCCCAAACCAGTTCAAGTCCTGCAACCAAAGCCTCATACTCGACTTCATTGTTAGTTAATGGAACAATCTTAATGGCCTGCCTTAGGGTTTTCCCCTAGAGTGTGACTAGAACTACCCCGAGGCAGGACCCCTTTACAATGGAAGATCCATCCGTAAATAGGTCCAAACTCCTAACGTCATTTCTGACACCAACACTGATTCCTTAGCAGCCAAGGGTTGAGCTTTCGAGAGGCGACACGAGAGACAAGGCTAACTTTTCGAGGTGTAGATAGTGAGTTTCCACTCCCAGTAATATTTTACTAACATAATAAATAGGAAATTGTGTACCTTCTTCCTTTCGGACTAAAATGGAACGTAGCACCACTTCCAAGACCGCTAGAAATATTAGTAGCTGCTCGCCTTCCTTGGTCTTGAAAGTAAGGGGGGGATTGATAGGTACCTTTTCAGGTCTTTCAAGTCCTGTTAGCATTCCGGAGTCCATTTGAAATGGTTCTTCTTTTTGAAAAATGAGAAGAAGTGATGACATTTTTCTGAGGATCTCGAGATGAACCTGCTCAAAGAGGCCAACCTTCCGGTTAACCTATGTACCTCTTTTACGCTTGTTAGCTAGTCCAGGATTCTTTGATGACTTTGATTTTATCTGGAGTTACCTCGATCCCTCTTTGCGAGACTAGAAACCCTAAGAATTTTCCGTAGCCGACCCCAAACACATATTTTTCCGGGTTGAGTTTCATGTTATGCTTCCTCAAGATATCAAAGGTTTATTGGAGGTGTTTCAAATGATCACCTGCATTCAAATACTTGACTAACATGTCATCAATGTACACCTCCATTGTCTTGCCTATTTGATTCTCGAACATTTTGTTAACGAGCCTCTAATAAGTGTTTTCGGCGTTCTTAAGCCCAAATGGCATCACATTATAACAATATGTGCCAAAGTTCGTTATGAACAAAGTTTTTTCCTGATTCTCCGGGTTCATCTTGATCTGGTTGTACCCAGAGTAAGCATCAAGGAAACTCATTAACTCGTGCCTGACCGTAGTATCAATCATTTGATCAATGTTTGGCAATGGGAACAAATCTTTAGGGCATGTCTTATTTTGATCTTTATAGTCTACGCACATTCTAAATTTGTTATTCTTTTGTGATACGACAACTATGTTGGCTAACCATTCTGGATACTTCACCTCCCATATGGAACCGATATTGAGTAATCGAGTTACCTCTTCTTCAATAAACCTATTTTTGACCTCGACAATCAGAAGCTTCTTCTGCCTTAACGGCGGGTAGCTTGGGTCCAGGCTTAGCTTGTGCACGACCACTTCGAGTGTGATACCTGTCATATTCGAGTGCGACTATGCAAAGCAACCTGTGTTAGTTTTAAGGAAATTTATAAAATCTAACCTGAGTTCGAGATTGAGTCCTGTCCCCAAGTGAAACTTCCTTTCCAAGAATTCTTTGAATAAAGCCACTTGCTCGAGTTCTTCTGTAGTGGACTTGGTTGTATCCGTGTCCTCCGGTACCTGAAAGTATCTCAACACTTGGTGGGATTCCGACGACTCTTTGCCTTAATCATCTTTGTTTGACAAGGGAGAAGGCATCGATTCCTATAGTTGCTATTTGCTGGGCTGCTTCCCCTTGCTGTTGGAAATTGACACTACGTTCATTTCTCTTGTTGCCGATTGATCTCCTCTTATCTGCTTGATTGCCTCCGGGGTTGGGAACTTCAACAATTGATGATATCTTGAGGGTACAACCTTCATCTCATGTATCCACAACCTTCAGAGGATTACATTGTAGCTCATGTCGCCGTCTACCACTTCAAATAAGGTGGTCTTGGTTACCCCTTCGGCGTTCGTGGGCAGCAGGATCTTCCTCGGGTTTGCGCACTTGTCAAGTTGAACCCAACCAGGAACTTTGTCGCTAGGATGATGCTTCCGGTCAACTTTGCTTGTTCCAGAACTCTCCATTCAATGATGTTGGCTGAGCTTCCCGGGTCAACAAAAACACCCTTAATTTTGAAATCTAAGACACTAAGAGAGATTACCAAAGTGCCATTATGTGGCAGAATAAGTTCGTCAGCATTTTCCCCCGTGAAGGTGATGTCATCTTTTGCGACTTCCCGGAGTCTCTTGGGTGGGTCACTGATATATTTGTTTTCTTGGCCGTCGAGAAGGTTACGCCATTAATTTCATTCTCTTTGAAAATCATGTTTATAGCCAACCAATGGGGGGCTTCTATTGTTTTCGAAGGCTTCGCATTATCCCGGCTACAACCATAACTATTCTTGGCTCGGTGGCTCAAGCACTCCCTAAGATGGCCATTCTTCAACAATGTCGCCACCTCTTCACGTAGATGCCGATATTCCCCAGTTCTATATCGTGAGTCCCATGATATTCGCACTATAAGTTAGGATCCCTCTAGCTGGGATCAGTTCTAGTTGGCTTTGGGAATCGTGCATCTTTGATATTCCTCATAGCCGATAATAATTCCACTACGTTGATGTTGAAGTTGTAATCTGATAACCTGGGATATGTGGAATCTCGAACCCCTGATACCTCTTTTTCTTGTAACGACCTGTTATTTCGGCCACAATTGGTTCTTCTATCGGGAGCAAATCTATTTGAGGACCGGAACCCTTTGCTGCCGCGTCCCTTAGTTCTCTCGTATGGCAAGAAACGACTTTTAGAAGATTGCCGATCCGCATCGAAATAATTTTGATTTTATCCTGGTACTTGTCTCGTCCCTTGGTTGATGTCGGGAACCCGAGTTGATCGCCTTTTATCCTTATTTTCGACTCATAACAGTTATGGACATCCACCCATGTGGTCGCTTGGAACTCGAGCAGTTTTCTTTAGTTTTCGAGAGGCGGTGGAGCTCCTCGGATTCAAACCCTATGTGAACGCCTCCGCTGCCCATTCGTTTGGTACATTCGGTAGCAGCATCCTCTCTTTCTGGAATCTGATCATGAAGTCCCTCAACAATTTAGACTCACCTTGCGCGATCCTAAATATGTTTTCCTTCATGGCTCTAACCTTCCTGGCCCCGGTTTGGGCCTTAATGCATGAATCTGCAAGCATTTCAAAAGAGTCAATTGAATTCTCGAGTAAGAGTGAATACCATGTCAGAGCCCCCTATTGACACCCAATTTTCCTTATATATTTTTCAATATGCAAAATACCTTCAAAGTAACATATGCGTGCATATATAAGCATGTCTGAATATTTTATTATTTTTCCCTAATTTTTAAAGGGCTTTTAATCAATTTATTTCCATATTTACCCCTAAAAAAACCGATAATAATTCCCAAAATTATTATTTTTTGGTAGTTCATTTATTGGACTTTCATATCTATGCTGAAATATAGCTAAGATCATTTTTGCATATTTTTACAAACTTAGTTAGTATTTTTAAAGCTAAATTGCATGTAATTGCAATATTAGCCGCTTTCAGGATTTAATTGTGTTTCATATTCATAAAATTAAGTCTTGTATTTTTAAATTGTTAATTATATGCTATAAATCATTTTAGTGCTTTCAATTTATTTCCAGAAGTTAATTTACTATTTTATAATTTTAAAAGGGGAAAGTTGGCTATTTAAATAATAGCCCAATTTTGTTTCAATTATAGCCTAATTTGAATTCCAAATCAGACCCAATTCTCCCGGCCCAATTTCGTTTAAACCCAACCCCGAACCCTAACCCAACTAAACCTACCCAAACCCGGATCCCCACCTAACCCCTTTAATCCCAGCCGTTAATCATTTAGATAAATTGGTCTGATTCAACAACTAAACTCCCCCTTGTCTTAGTATTTTAAATTCTGGCCTTAAATGCGTTTTAAGTCATGCTACTTTTTGTGCTTTGCTTGAGGAGGTATGTTTGAGCCTCTTAATTGTTTATATGTGTTCCCCAATATGCAGTCCTATATGTTCTTGTTTGTCGCTTAGTATTTTGCCTTTAAACCTGAGAGTCAGCCTAGAACCTCCTTCTTATAGGAATAGTAGTCCTAAATTCCTCCGGGACTGATAGGAATGGGACGTGTAATAGCATGCAATAGAGGTCGAGACCAATCCACGCTTTAATACCTTAATGGGGTGGGAAGAGTAGATATGGATATGATGACCGGTGCGCTAATAAAATGTGTAGCCCCTCTTCAGAGGAGTGATTACCGGGTATTGCATTGATGTGATCCATATTACAAATAAACCTAGGACCCTTCTTGTATTCGCCAGCATGTTTAGTTATAACTCTTTCAAAACTTTATTTTATTTTATCATTACCAAACATTTATGTATTCAAAATCCCCTCTTATTTGAGCCTTATTTGTTTACTTGTTAATCGCACAAATTGACAAAGAATTATCTGGCCGGGAACCACACTAGTGGATCCCGAGGGGTGCCTAACACCTTCCCCTTGGGATAATTTCAAGCCCTTACCCTGTCTCTGGTTATCAAATGTAGTTGTAGTTGAACCTTATAGGTGTCCTAATGCACCATAAATCATTAGGTGGCGACTCTTCAAAAATGCAAAAACCCAGTTCCCAAAAGGAACGAGTTATCCTATGCCCAAAAATGTCATAAACCCGATTTTCCGATGCAAAGAGGGAAAAAGGAGGCGTGACAGCATGGCAACTCTGCTGGGGATTTNTTCCATATTTACCCCTAAAAAAACGATAATAATTCCCAAAATTTATTATTTTTTTGGAGGTTCATTTATTGGACTTTAATATCTATGCTGAAATATAGCTAAGATCATTTTTGCATATTTTTACAAACATAGTTAGTATTTTTAAAGCTAAATTGCATGTAATTGCAATATTAGCCGCTTTCAGGATTTAATTGTGTTTTATATTCATAAAATTAAGTCCTGTATTTTTAAATTGTTAATTATATGATATAAATCATTTTAGTGCTTTCAATTTATTTCCAGAAGTTAATTTACTATTTTATAATTTTAAAAGGGGAAAGTTGGCTATTTAAATAATAGCCCAATTTTGTTTCAATTATAGCCTAATTTGAATCCCAAATTAGACCCAATTTTCCTGGCCCAATTTCGTTTAAACCCAACCCCGAACCCTAACCCAACTAAACCTACCCAAACCCGGATCCCCACCTAACCCCTTTAATCCCAGCCGTTAATCATTTAGATCAACGGCCACCGGCTGCCCTTTCCTTTTTAATTCCAAACGACCCCTAAAACCTTATCATTGGATGCAACCCTTCGCCCTCGAATCCTCCTTCTCTCCCCACACTCTCTGAAACTCTCATGAACCCTAGCCGCCGCCCTCTCACCCCACCCTGATACCTACCTAATCCATGGCCTTCCGTGGTCATTTGAGGCCCGTGCCATCTTTCCATGGCTTCTATGTATTTGGTTCTGTGGTTTCATGACCAGATTTCGAAGGAGTTTTGTCCAGTCTTTGCTCGACTGGTGTTCATGGCCTTTCTCCGGCCAGCCACGACCTTTTCCGGCCATTTATGGCCTTTCAAGGCGGGTCCTTGACCTTTTCTGGTTAGATCGTTACATTTTGAGATCTTTCTCGTTTCTTTTGGGTTTTCTGAAACCCTAATCTCTAAGACTTTTCTTTTTCTTTCAGATCTACTTTAGATCTGTACTTGCTATGAGTGTTTTAAGTGCTTTCTCGAAACTTTTTCAACTTTCTTTCAAAAACGACCCTTCATCTTCTCCGATTAGGGTTTTTCCTTTAAATTTTCTTTTCAAAGATCTCCGATTTTAACGTATTTCTGATTTTGCTATGGTTTTGTTCATGATATTCTTCTATATGAGTTAGCATGTTAAAACCCTAATTTCTTTTGGGTCTCAATCGAGTTCTGGAACTGTTTGTTTAAATGTATGCTTGTTTAATTAAGTTCCTTGTTCTGACTCTCTTCTCCCTGTTTAACTTATCTGATTTGAGCTCTTATCATCTTTTAAGCTCAACAACTGTTGAAGCCCTAAATTCTTAGAAGTTTTGCCTTATTCGTTACTGTGAGACCTTTCTTGTTTCTGATTCTCTTTTACCTGTAGCTATGTTTCTTCTCCATTGTCAATTCTATGTGACTATTTGACTTACTTGGCCACTATGCTTCGAATATTTTCTTACTACTGAACCCTAGCTTACCCTTACTGCTACTGTATGTTTGTGTTGTTTCTTTTGTCAACTCGTTTGACTCTGCATGCTTGTTCATTCCTTGCTATTTATATGTTGAAATGCAGAATTATGTTTCTTTCTTGATTGATCCTGATTCCCTCAATATTGTGACTGATTGCAAAAGGCTTTCTCATGAACCCTGGTTTTACTCGTTTGTTTGAATTAATTGATTCCTTTCCTTTACTGTAATATTTACCTTGCTGAATCCTTTTCAAAAATAAGTATTTTTCTGTACTTAGACTTGATTACTTATTTAATGCTTGTACTACCCCTTTTATGGCAATAATCAGTCTGCCTCTAAACTGATTTCTTTCCTTATTTGAATCTGCTACTACCCATTAAACAGTGATTCCTTAATTAAAGGGAATCACTTGTATTAATTGATTCTGATTTGTGATTGTTTCCATGTTTGTGTCCAGACTTTACTTATTACCTTACTTATTACTCGTTTTAAAAAACTATAAATACCATGCACCCCTCTTCTTTAAAAAAAACACGAACAAAACGAACCACTTGAGTTCAGAACACACACTTCACTTAAATTCTCTCTCCTTTTTCTCTGTTACTACTTGTGTTGCCGCCNAGGCCTGATTCGGACTTCTTATCTGAGTTATGTAATAAATTGGTCTGCTTCAACAACTAAACTCCCCCTTGTCTTAGTATTTTAAATTCTGACCTTAAATGCGTTTTAAGTCATGTTACTTTTTGTGCTTTGCTTGAGGAGGTATATTTGAGCCTCTTAATTGTTTATATGTCTTCCCCAATATGCAGTCCTATATGTTCTTGTTTGTCGCTTAGTATTTTGCCTTTAAACCTGAGAGTCAGCCTAGAACCTCCTTCTTATAGGAATAGTAGTCCTATATTCCTCCGGGACTGATAGGAATGGGACGTGTAATAGCATGCAATAGAGGTCGAGACCAATCCGCGCTTTAATACCTTAACCGGGTGGGAAGGGTAGATATGGATATGATGACCGGTGCGCTAATACCACGTGTAGCCCCTCTTGAGAGGAGTGATTATCGGGTATTGCATTGATGTGATCCATATTACAAATAAACCTAGGACCCTTCTTGTATTCGCCAGCATGTTTAGTTATAACTCTTTCAAAACTTTGTTTTATTTTATCATTACCAAACATTTATGTATTCAAAATCCCCTCTTATTTGAGCCTTATTTGTTTACTTGTTAATCGCACAAATTGACAAAGAATTATCTGGCCGGGAACCACACTAGTGGATCCTGAGGGGTGCCAAACACCTTCCCCTTGGGATAATTTCAAGCCCTTACCCTGTCTCTGGTTATCAAATGTAGTTGTAGTTGAACCTTATAGGTGTCCTAATGCACCATAAATCATTAGGTGGCGACTCTTCAAAAATGCAAAAACCCAGTTCCCAAAAGGAACGAGTTATCCTATGCCCAAAAATGTCATAAACCCGATTTTCCGATGCAAAGAGGGAAAAAGGAGGCGTGACAGCATGGCAACTCTGCTGGGGATTTAGGCTTTTACCATTTCAGATTATTCTTGTGAATTTGTACCTCTCTCTAGGTGCAATTATCTGTTTAATTTCCTTCAGCATTTAATTTCTTCTTTAGAAGCAAAACTGACATGTCTTCATCATTTTCTTTCCTTTATTGCTTTAGATTATGAAACTGCTGTATTTATCGCTTCCTCAATGTGCAAATACATGTCAACATGATTTCTTTTAATTATTGCATAATCATGCTCAATATCATACTCCACTCGTGCCAAAACAAATACTATAGCAACGCTTATAATGAGTGGTTGCGCTCTTCCTATATCATTACCCCCTAAATTCGGAAAGGCATATTTGCGGTAAAACTATTCGATCAGCGGTGCAGTCGACAATTCTGAGCCTTCCCCCTTGAGTTGTCCGCTCAAGGGTACCAGTCTAAAACCCCATAGAAACCTTACTCTATTTAAATTGTGCATGCGTCATGGTCAAACCTAGCCGGATCAGTTATGTTGTCCATATAATGATCCTTTAAGATAGCCTTGTCCAAAGTCCACTGGGTTTCCCTAGACCCTAACGGACGTCTCCACGTTCTGTGCATTTATTTGGATAACTAGATTGCTTCATGCTAATTGTTGATGTTAAATAGTCGAGTCTGGTGGGGGTAGGGTCTAACCCTTTTGTTTTGCAGAAAATGAGGCATGAGGTCCCCAGTTTCAATATGATTAGCACGCCCCCACTCTTGCTAGACTAGTGGAGGAGTCTTCCATCAAATGACCAAATCAATGAGTGGAAAGAGAGGTCCGCCAAAGTTAGAATATCTGGAATACAGTCTACTGGAATTGGAAGGAAAAGTGAGGAAGAGAGTCACCGACTGTCAGAACGCTGAGGGAGACGAAGGGGAACACCTGGGAAGGCATTTTTACTGGTGAACCTACACGAACTGGAGGATTTGATCAACGAGAGCATTCAACCCGAGGAAGGTCCTTCTGGGACCAAGTAGATAGGATATTTACTTTTTTTCACTTTATGAATGTAACAAGGCCAATGGCCATTAGTGACTTTTATTTCCTGTTGATTTGGGATTCATCTATTTTTTAATCAATAAAATGAGGCATTTAGCATTCTAAGTTTTCCAAATCAATCTGTCGCTAGGCCTACCTCGGGCACAACGAGGCTCCCAAATTAGACACGTTTTACATTCCTGCACTATGTGTTTAAATATTGCAATACTTTTCATGATCCTCACTAACTTGGTTACCTTTTTGTTTTATTTCTATTATTATTCCCCTCCCCAAACGTTAGTTCGTGCACTCTAGCATGATCATCTTAAGCAAAGGAGCATGCCTCAATAACTGGACTATCAGGACAACCAGAGCCCGGCGAGCCTCGGGGTAGCAAGGCTAAAACAAGCATCATGCACTATTTTATTTACTAGATGATTTTCTTTTCTCATTTTTATTCCCGCAATAAGATCTTCAATGTTCAAAACAGTTATGAAATTTATCAAAGCATTTCGACTTTTTCTTATGAATTAACACTCATTATTATTTTTCTCTCATTACTTTACTTATACAGCATTACTATTACTTATCTTGATGAACCAATAACTGTGACATGCAATGAGACAACGCAACAAACAGACATTGATTCAGAAGAAGATGACANGATTTCGTGCCGAACCTGGTCTCCATCTTCGAACTTCTCGTTCGATGAGACCCCAGGTCTCGCTGTTTCCGTTTTAACTCCCGTATCTGCATCATGTACAGGAGTTGAGAAAGAGGTTCACGAAGACAGAATTCCGACATGTTCCCAGAATCCAGAATGAATTTGCCGATGCATTGGCTACCCTATCATCCATGATGCAACATCCCGATAAGAATTTCACTGATCCCATTACGGTGAAAATTCATAATCAGCCAGCTTACTATGCCCATGTTGAAGATGAGGCAGACGAAAAACCTTGGTTCCATGATATCAAGGAATATTTGACAAAAGGAGAGTATCCGGAGCCTGCCAATCATACTCAGAAGTGCACACTTTGGAGATTGTCTAACAACTTCTTTCATAGCGGAGGAATCCTGTATTGGAGGACTCCTGATTTAGGATTATTAAGGTGTGTCGACGCAAAAGAAGCATCCAAGCTGCTAGAGGAAATTCATGCTGGGACCTGCGGTCCACATATGAATTGTTTTATTTTAGAAAAGAAGATACTCTGGGATGGTTACTTTTGGATGACTATGGAGACAGATTGCATCCAGTATGTCCGGAAATGCGATCGCTGTCAGATTCATGCAGACATGATAAAAGTGCCTCCGAGCGAGCTCCACACAACAAGCTCACCATGGCTGTTCGCCGCTTGGGGAATGGACATTATTGGACCAGTTGAGCCTGTTGCTTCCAACGGACACAGGTTTATCCTAGTTGCAATCGACTATTTCACCAAGTGGGTCGAAGCAGCATTTTACAGTGCAGTAACTAAGAAAGTCGTGGCAGACTTCGTCCGCGACCTCATTGTTTGTCGATTTGGTATCCCAGAGTCGATCATCACTGATAATGGCTCCAATCTCAACAACGACCTAATGAAAGGTATGTGTGAAACTTTCAAGATTAGCCACAAGAATTCCACAGCCTACAGGCCTCAAATGAACGGAGCTGTGGAAGCTGCCAACAACAATATCAAGAAGATATTGAGGAAAATGATAGAAAAGCATAAACAGTGGCACGAGAAGTTAGCATTTGCTCTATTGGGGTATCGCACCAGAGTCCGCACATCGACCGGGGCAACCCCCTATATGTTGGTTTATGGTACAGAGGCGGTCATTCCCGCCGAAGTAGAAATTCCTTCCCTAAGGATCATACAGGAAGCTGAGCTCGACGACGCAGAATGGGTGAAAAGTCATTATGAGCAATTAGCTCTTATAGACGGAAAGAGGATGAATGCAGTTTTCCATGGTCAACTCTATCAGAGCAAATGTCCAGAGCCTTCAACAAAAGAGTCAAGCCAAGACAGTTCACACCGGGACAGCTAGTGTTAAAGAAAATTTTTCCGCATCAAGATGAAGCAAAAGAGAAGTTCTCTCCCAACTGGCAAGGTCCGTACATGGTTTCGGGTTCTGACAGGAGGAGCCCTCATACTTGCAGAAATGGACGGAGAAGTTCGACCAAAGCCGATTAATTCAGATGCAGTCAAACATTACTATGTGTAATCTTTATGTTTCCCCTGCATGATGTAAATTGAACTATGCCTGACCTGATTCCCGTTTAAGAGGGGATACGTAGGCAGCCCTATGGGTTCGGTCACAATTTCAATAAAATTTTCATCCCCCCCCCCAATTTTGGAAACTAGGGCAGAATTTTGAGGAGGACCCTTAAAATTTCGAAGCAATTTCAGCCGAATCATCGCAAACAACAGTCAGAAGCACCAACCCATTAAACTGGGGCAGAATTTTGAGGAGGACCCTCAAAATTCCATAGCAAGAGAGGTTGTAATTTCCTAAACCACGTCACAGTCGTCGGTTCATCTAAAATGTTATTCTTAATTATATACTTATGTCATATTTTTTACGAAATCATGCATGTTTATTACTGAAACTGCTTCGTTTAGCAACGCTACCCCAATGATACAGGCAATATCGCCAGATCAAAGGCGAACGAGTCAAGCAAAGCCAGCGGAGATACGAACTAACTGTCCCCTTCACAAAACTCACAATTTTTCTTTGGATGCAGACACTAGGATTACAAAATCATTGAACATACTGTACACTCACAGAACAAACATTGTTTTAAGAACACGATTCTCCGAACCATTGCACTTACCAATATTTGCTATCAGCACGCACCCGTAACGTTCCGTATGTCACAACGCTCCCAGTAATCGCCACGCCGCAGTCTACTATCAGCTAAGAAACTCTACTGTCATTTGCTATTTTATTTCTTGCATAAGGCTACCATTCTGCCTTCTAACTTGCATAAGGCTACCATTCTGCCTTCCGAGGTTAAGCTCTACCTCTATCTGCATCCGCATTGCATAAGGCTACTATTCTGCCTTCCGAGACTAAACACTGTCTCCATCTGCATTTTTGCATTGCATAAGGCTACTATTCTACCTTCCCAGACTAAACGCTGTCTCCATCTGCATTTCTGCATTGCATAAGGCTACTATTCCACCTTGCAAGGTTAAACTCTACCTCTATCTGCACCTGCATGGCTGAAAGATCGCCACATACTGCATTTGCATGGCTGAAAGATCGCCTCATACTGCATTGCATGGCTGAAAGATCGCCACATAGTGCATTGCATGGCTGAAAGATCGCCTCATACTGCATTGCATGGCTGAAAGATCGCCTCATAGTGCATTGCATGGCTGAAAGATCGCCTCATACTGCATCTGCATGGCTAAAAGATCGCCACATACTACACCTGCATGGCTGAAAGATCGCCTTATACTGCATCTGCACGGCTGAAAGATCGCCTCATACTGCATCTGCACGGTTGAAAGAACGCCACATACTGTATTTCATGGGCTGAAAGATCGCCACATACTGCATCTCATGGGCTGAAAGATCGCCAAATTATCCAAAGGCGTCATCGTTTGGAGGCACCATCTTCATAGCCCGAGAACACCATGTCATGGCCTGAGTACCCCCTTTAATCTTTTGCATATCATTATTCAAAGGCATCATTGTTCGGAGGCATCATCCTCATAGCCCGAGAGCATCATTTCATGGCCTGCGAATCCTTTATCGTATGCTCCATGGCCCAGGACGTCATGGTCTAAGGATGTCATCCTAACCGTCCGAAGACAACATTCATGGTCCGACGGGAACTTGCATTATGTCTAAATTTATGCACAATATACGCTTGTATTGTTTCTAATTGCAGGTAAAATCGGCAAGCAACAGCCGTCCCGGCAGGAGCCCGCTCCAGTGCCCATATCCACATCGAACCTAACCATTCTAGTAAGCCACTCACTCGACCAGCCCGAAATATTGCGCCCGTTCTTGAAAAATACTCCTCGGCATACTCCGCCGACAGATTATGAACTATATACGGCCTGATTCCTGTAAAACCAGGGATATGTAGGCATCTCAGAAGCCAGGGTGCGGCCTGAACCTCTTCAAACCGTTTCGCTCGGTCATAATTGGCCATCATATCTTTACTCGAAAACACTTTCATCCTTCCCGGGTAAAGAGAGGCAAGTGTTGACACCCAATTTTTCCTTATATATTTTTCAATATGCAAAATACCTTCAAAATAATATATGCATGCATATATAAGCATGTCTAAATATTTTATTATTTTTCCCTAATATTTAAAGGGATTTTAATCAATTTATTTCCATATTTTACCCCTAAAACCCCGATAATAATTCCCAAAATTATTATTTTTTGGTAGTTCATTTATTGGACTTTCATATCTATGTTGAAATATAGCTAAGATCATTTTTGCATATTTTTACAAACTTAGTTAGTATTTTTAAAGCTAAATTGCATGTAATTGCAATATTAGCCGCTTTCAGGATTTAATTGTGTTTCATATTCATAAAATTAAGTCCTGTATTTTTAAATTGTTAATTATATTCTATAAATCGTTTTAGTGCTTTCAATTTATTTCCAGAAATTAATTTACTATTTTATAATTTTAAAAGGGGAAAATTCGCTATTTAAATAATAGCCAATTTCGTTTCAATTATAGCCTAATTTGAATCCCAAATCAGACCCAATTTTCCCGGCCCAATTTTGTTTGAACCCTAACCCAACTAAACCTACCCAAACTCGGATCCCCACCTAACCCCTTTAATCCCAGCCGTTGATCATTTAGATCAACGGCCACCGGCTGCCCTTTCCTTTTTAATTCCAAACGACCCCTAAAACCCTATAATTTGATACAATCCGCCGCCCTTGAATCCTCCTTCTCTCTCAACTCTCTCTGAAACTCTCATGAACCCTAGCCGCCGCCCTCTCACCCCACCCTGATACCTACCTAATCCATGGCCTTCCGTGGTCATTTGAGGCCCGTGCCAGCTTTCCATGGCTTCTATGTGTTTGGTTCTGTGGTTTCATGACTAGATTTCGTAGGAGTTTTGTCCAGTCTTTGCTCGACTGGTGTTCATGGCCTTTCTCCGGCCAGCCACGACCTTTTCCGGCCATTTATGGCCTTTCAAGGGGGGTCCTTGACCTTTTCTGGTTAGATCGTTACATTTCGAGATCTTTCTCGTTTCATTTGGGTTTTCTGAAACCCTAATCTCTAAGACTTTTCTTTTTCTTTCAGATCTACTTTAGATCTGTACATGCTATGAGTGTTTTAAGTGCTTTCTCGAAAGTTTTTCAACTTTCTTTCAAAAATGACCCTTCATCTTCTCCGATTAGGGTTTTCCTTTAAATTTTTTTCAAAGATCTCCGATTTTAACGTATTTCTGATTTTGCTATGGTTTTGTTCATGATATTCTTCTATATGAGTTAGCATGTTAAAACCCTAATTTCTTTTGGGTCTCAATCGAGTTCTGGAACTGTTTGTTTAAATGTATGCTTGTTTAATTAAGTTCATTGTTCTGACTCTCTTCTCCTTGTTTAACTTATCTGATTTGAGCTCTTATCATATTTTAAGCTCGACTACTGTTGAAGCCCTAAATTCTTAGAAGTTTTGCCTCATTCGTTACTGTGAGACCTTTCTTGTTTCTGATTCTCTTTTACCTGTAGCTATGTTCATCTTCATTGTCAATTCTATGTGACTATTTGACTTACTTGGCCACTATGCTTCGAATATTTTCTTACTACTGAACCCTAGCTTACCCTTACTGCTTCTGTATGTTTGTGTTGTTTCTTTTGTCAACTCGTTTGACTCTGCATGCTTGTTCATTCCTTGCTATTTATATGTTGAAATGCAGAATTATGTTTCTTTCTTGATTGATCCTGATTCCCTCAATATTGTGACTGATTGCAAAAGGCTTTCTCATGAACCCTGGTTTTACTCGTTTGTTTGAATTAATTGATTCCTTTCCTTTACTGTAATATTTACCTTGCTGAATCCTTTTCAAAAATAAGTATTTTTCTGTACTTAGACTTGATTACTTATTTAATGCTTGTACTACCCCTTTTATGGCAATAATCAGTCTGCCTCTAAACTGATTTCTTTCCTTATTTGAATCTGCTACTACCCATTAAACAGTGATTCCTTAATTAAAGGGAATCACTTGTATTAATTGATTCTGATTTGTGATTGTTTCCATGTTTGTGTCCAGACTTTACTTATTACCTTACTTATTACTCGTTTTAAAAAACTATAAATACCATGCACCCCTCTTCTTTAAAAAAAACACGAACAAAACGAACCACTTGAGTTCAGAACACACACTTCACTTAAACTCTCTCTCCTTTTTCTCTGTTACTACTTGTGTTGCCGCCTTGCCTAGCTGGCTGAAAGCCAAGGCTAGGCTGTGGAAATTTGCTCACTTTCTTTCGGCATTTGCTTCCTTACTGGTATGTTCTAATTAACCTTCAAGCACCAAAACAATATGTCTTCTTTACTATGGCTTTCACTCTTGACTGTTTCCTGCTTATGTTTAATCAAGTTCCATTCCTAAAGCATGCTGTAAGTTAATGTGTTCCTTTATGTATAAACACTCTATCAGTCATTTGATTGTGTGATTATGACTTGTGAATCCCAAACCCCCATACCCCCATATGTGTTTGTATTCTCTGCTTGGTTTGAGGGCTTGTCAGTATTAGACATTGCTGTGCATGACCCAAACCTGACCCTCCCTAGGGTCATATGCTTCATATCTCCCTTTATGTGTTGTGTTCTCTGGCAGGCTTAAGGGCATGTCAGCACCATCTATTGCTGTGCATGCCTAAGCCTGGCCCCTTTCTAAGGTCATATGCTCCCTGCAATGTAATCCCAAACCCCTGACCCCTTGTAAAAAAATGCTGATTTTGTGTAGTGTTAGCTATACTACTACTGTTTTCCAATTACCTTTACCCCTTACTATTCTCAACCCAGTTTTAAACAAACCCCTGTTTTTGCACTTTCACTATGCTCTTAGACTTAGGTTCTGCCCCTCTTGTGTGAGCCTTGCCTTAGGACCCATGAGCTCTCTATGAACTTGGACACATAAGGGCTGGCCCTTCCACACTGCACTCATCTATATCTAGTTATGCAAATTTGGGTGTGAGTACTGCCCGGGGTCCCTTGAGACCCTTAGGGAACTTTAACACACCCAGGTCTGAAAAAGGCTTTGAAACAAATGGCATTTGAGGCGTTTTGTTCCATAACTCAGAGAGGAAGTCAGAATCAGGCTTCCTATGGTTGTAACTTCTTATTTTTACACTTTTTCTGATGTAATTTAGCAATTGGTCTGTAATAATTTGTAAACAGATATTGGGTTTGGCTAGTGAAAGGGGTTGGGTAATTATGCATGTTTAGCTGTTAGAAGGGTAGATAACATGCCTATAGGACCTGTTTTTAATTTTGCATGTTTTAATTCTATATTTAGATACCATGCCAATAGGATCTGCTTTAAATGCTGCATGTTTTATTACCACACTTAGACACCATGACTATAGGATCTAAACGGCTACAATCAGACATTATGTTCATAAGGTTAAAATCAGTACCTTTTCATAGAAATCATGCCTATAGGAATCTCAAGCAAATCCTGCCTGCTTCATTTCACGTTCGACTAGATATTATGTCTATAGGAATCAAAAATCAGCAATGGTAGAGATCATGCCTATAGGACCTGAAACCGGTCTAGTTTAAAATCAGTTTGACCCGTACTGTTCTGAACCAGTTTTAAACAACCTACTCTCCTTTTATTAATACGGTTTAGAAAGCATGTCTATAGGATCTCAAATCGTTTATTTTAGAACTGTTACTGCTTTGCTATTTTTTTAAAATCGATATAGATATCATGTTCATAGGACATCGTCAATACATTTAGGCAAGCCTTAGGTAATAACAACAAAACTGAATCCGCTTTTGTTAATCAGTAATTGCTACAACCAGCAGGCAGGCCTGATTCGGACTTCTTATCTGAGTTATGTAATAAATTGGTCTGCTTCAACAACTAAACTCCCCCTTGTCTTAGTATTTTAAATTCTGACCTTAAATGCGTTTTAAGTCATGCTACTTTTTGTGCTTTGCTTGAGGAGGTATATTTGAGCCTCTTAATTGTTTATATGTCTTCCCCAATATGCAGTCCTATATATTCTTGTTTGTCACTTAGTATTTTACCTTTAAACCTAAGAGTCAGCCTAGAACCTCCTTCTTATAGGAATAGTAGTCCTAAATTCCTCCGGGACTGATACGAATGGGACGGGTAATAGCATGCAATAGAGGTCGAGACCAATTCGCACTTTAATACCTTAACGGGGTGGGAAGGGTAGATATGGATATGATGACCGGTGCGCTAATACCACGTGTAGCCCCTCTTTATAGGAGTGATTGCCGGGTATTGCATTGATGTGATCTATATTACAAATAAACCTAGGACCCATCTTGTATTCGTCAGCATGTTTAGTTATAACTCTTTCAAAACTTTGTTTTATTTTGTCATTCCCAAACATTTCATGTATTCAAAATCTCCTCTTATTTGAGCCTTATTTGTTTACTTGTTAATTGCACAAATTCACAAAGAATTATCTGGCCGGGAACCACACTAGTGGATCCTGAAGGGTGCCTAACACCTTCCCTTTGGGATAACTTCAAGCCCTTACCCTATCTCTGGTTATCAAATGTAGTTGTAGTTGAACCTTATAGGTGTCCTTATGCACATAAATCATTAGGTGGCGACTCTTCAAAAATGCAAAAACCCAGTTCCCAAAAGGAACGAGTTGTCCTATGCCAAAAGATGTCATAAACCCGATTTTCCTATGCAAAGAGGGAAAAAGGGGGCGCAACACCCCCTTTGTGAGGATTTCACCAAACTTCTTCAGTAGGACCGATTCGATCTCATGTTGAGCCAAATCGTTCCCTTTCACAGTCGTGGTATAAGTTGTGATGTGCTCCTATGGATCTAAAGTCTCATTGTACTTCGATATGTACGACATCTTGAACTTCTTCGGAATTAACCTGGTGTTGCACTCGGTTTAAATGGTAACTGTGTGTATTTATTGAATCCGAGCCTTTTATTATTGGAGGTGGACCCGGTATCTGATCCATTCGGGTGTGAAACTCCTTTGCATTTTGATCCATCAACTCGTCCATTTCCCTCATAAACCTCACAAGCTCAGGTTTGAAGGGATCATTCCCGTTATTGTTTCCTGGTATGCTATCGCTCCCTCCGGTTTCATCAAAACCAACCTCGCCTCTTGGGCTATTGTTATCGACTCTGTCGCACCCTCTGTTTTCTCCCTCCCTCGCGGGGGAGAGAGAAGTCCGGGTTTCGACATTTTATGGGGGTAATAACTCATTTCCTTTTGGGAATTGGGTATTTGAAGAGTCTCCACCTAACGGATTATAGAAAAAAATTTAGAGTTACAGAAAAATGCACTAAGGCCTATACATAGAGTACTGGCGATAGCATTTTGTAGTAAAACAAAGCAAATTTTAAAATAGATTTTAAAATCCCTATGGGCATGCTATCTAATAACAGGTTAAGGCAGTTTTAAAAGACTTGTTTCAGGAAATATAAACTACTTAATTAAACCAATTCAGAAGTGAACTAAACGATAACCGGATTGAGTCATTTGAGCGAAACTTAAGCGAGATCCATAGACAGGATTTGGTAGCCTTCCCTATAGGCATGACATCTAGGTTCAATACTGATTTTAAAGACTTGCAGGCGTGGAAACATACATAAACACTTGTTACAATAGAATCTGAGTTAAATTACATCCTATAGGCATGGCATCTACTTGTTAGGCCGATTTTAAGGCATTGATGACATGATTTCTATTACGGAATTTTTAAGACCTATAGGCATGGTTTCTAGCATGGCGAGATAAACACGACAAGATGCAAAATCCTATAAACATGATTTCTACTTGTTAAAGCAATCTAATCAAAATATAAAGTCCTATGAGCATGACTTCTACCCATATTACTCCCACAAACATGTAACTACCCATCCCTTTTTTACTAATTACCCCAATATCTGTTTACAAATTATTACAGACCATATGAATGAATTATATAAGTAAAAATAAAAATAAGAAGCTATTCTGTAGGGAGCCTTCAATTAGGCCCAGATTTCCAAAGCCCCCAATGGCCTCAAATGCCTCAATTCCATACACAATGTTATAGTCCAGGTGCATCAAAGTTCCCTAAGGATCTCAAGGATCCCGGGCAATGCTTACACCTAGACCTGGTAACCAAATTGAATAAGTGCAGTGTGGAAGGGCCAACCTCAGTATGCCAGAGTTCAGAGGGTCCTCAAGAGGATCCCAAGGTAGTACACATACTGCAGGGGGCAGGACTTATTTACCTAGGAGTAAACTGAAAGTGCTTGACACAAGTTAAAAGGTTTTAGTGAAAAACTGTATTAATTGGAAGTTTGTTCGAAAGTAATTTAGTAAAAACCACAGAGGCAGTTTGAAAAGAGATTGGAGTAATGAACAAAAAGTCCAAACTTAACACCTTTAAGACGGGTTCATACACAGTCAGGAGTCACAGAACGAAAGCAAGTTCAGTAGTCACAAACAGGGGTCAAGGGATTTGGGGATACATGGAGCATATAATGATAAGCACATAACAGGTAGAGATGATTGGTATAGACATGCTCAGAAACAACACAGAGGGGGTAATACACTGATTCTAAAATAAGGGAAGTTCATAACGTGCTAATAATATAAACATATTAACTACAAATTTCACAACAAAACCACAAATAGAAGCAAACTAGAAATAGAATGAACTGAAGCAACATATTGTTGTGGGAACTTTGAATTGAAACTAGAACATACAAGTAAAGAGGACAACAAGCAAAGTGAAAGATTAGGAAAACACAATGGTTAGCCTTGGCTTGCAGCCGGCTACCTTAGAGCAGTAGCACAAAAAGAAGGCAGGAAGTTTTAAGTGTTAGAGAGAGTTTTTTGAACCAAGAGTTCGTGTTTTTGTGTTAATCAAAGACTAAGGTATTTATAGGTTGAAAACAAGTAGCAAATAAGGTAAAAAATCAAAGTTCATTAGTAATTATGGAACTCAGAATCAATCAGTCAGGCAATCAAAGCAAGTACTCCCTTTAATTAAGGAGATAACTCAAACGGTAAGAATATGTGATAAATAAGGAAAGAAGTCAGTGTACGACTAATAAAGAAGTATTCAAATTCAGTAAGTATAGGGTAGACAATTAGGGCTAAGTTCAGAAAAACTCCCATTAAGGAAATAGTTCAGTAAGAATAAAGTACCACAGCAAATAAGGTAGGAGAATCAGTTAATTTAAACAGACAAGGTAGAAATTTATGGTTTAAAAGAAGATCTTTCAATCAAACTACAAAATGAGGAATCCAGAATCAATCAAGAGGAAGTTATGATTCAATACTCAACATATAAATAGAGTAAGAGCAACCAGACGTAGCAAACATGCAGTGTCAACAATATCGATGGAAAGAGGCAAGTCTTGAACAATCAAGATGAACGCAATCACATAGAGGTGGTATAAGCTAGGCTAACAACTCAGTAAGAACACATTCGAGGTAAGGTAATCACATAAACTTAAATAAGAATCGAGAAGTCATGCTAACACACAGAACCAAACAAAGAAAATCTAAAAAGAAAAATTAGGGCTTTTAACATAGGCGAGTTGAAAAAGCGTTAAAAACGTAGAATCAGTCGAGATATGTAAAGGATAGAAGTTAAAACATAAAAAAATTGATTTAAACAAAGTGTAGAAGAAGTTCCGAAAAAAAACCCTAACTTTAGAAGAGAGTGAAAACAACTTGAAATCGATGATTTTTGCAGAAGAGGTTCAAGAACAGTGTAAAACATAAAGGAACAGACTGGAATCGTTTAAAAATAGCACAGATCTAGGAGAGGTAGACGAAAATTAGGGTTTCAGAAGAAACCCAAGTAGAGATGGAAGAACCTGTTCAGAAACTCAAAGATCGTAATAAATACAGTGTGATTTTGCTCGAAATCGCACCAGAGTAGCCATGAACAGCCAAAAAAGTAAACCCTAGATATAAGTCGGCGTGGCCCAGGGCCCTTGAAGGCCTCAGAGAAGATGAGCATGGCAATGGAGGAGCCATTGGAGGCTTAGGAGTTGAAGGGTGGTCACCGGAGACGACCGGAGAAGGGGGTGGCGGTTGAAAGGGGGTTAGGGTTAGGTTGAGAGAAGAGAGGAGATGAGAGAATTTGAGGGCGGCGGTGTGTAGAGAATGATTAGGGTTAGGGATCATTTAGGATTACAAAAGGATATAAATAATACGGGCCGTTGATCTGAAAGATCAACGGCCATGATTTAACGGGTTCTGGGTCGGGTAAGTGTGTATAGGGTGTGGGTCGGGTAATTTAATAGGAAATTGGGCTGGGGTTGGGTTTAACTTAGGCTGTAACTGAAATGCCAATCTGGCTATATTTTAAATAGCTAATTTTCCCCTATGTAATTTATAATAAAATAATAAATAACTTCTGGAAAATAATTTTATGTACCAAAATGATTTAAAAAATATATTTATCATTTTAAAAATATAAGGACCAATTTTACGCATATAAAGTATAATTATACATTAAATGGGCTAATATTGCAATTATATGCAATTTAGCTTAAAAAATACCAAATGCATAAAAAATATATTAACCATATTTTGGCATTAATATAGAAATTAAATGACTAAATCACCATAATAATAATTTGAGAAATAATTATTGGGGGTTTTATGAATAAAAGGGAAGGAAATAAATTAATTAAAAAGTTTTGAAAAGAAACCTTGTGCATGCTTATATATGCGTGTATATGCTATTTTGAAGGTATTTATGCATATAAAAAAATATAGGGAAAAATTGGATATCAACAGCTGCCCCTCTTTACCCGGGAAGGATGAAAGAGTTTTCGGGTAAAGAAATGATGGCCAATTTTTGACCGAGCGAAACGGTTCGAGAGGTTAGGCCGCATCCTGGCTTCTGAGCTGCCTACATATCCCTGGTTTTACAAGAATCAGGCCACGTGTAGTTCTGGATTCGTCGGCGAAGGATTCCGATGAAGTCCCTTCAAGGACAGACGCAACATCTAGGGCTGAATAAATGAACGGTTTTATGGAAGAGGTTAGGTGTGCTGTGGTCGGAAGAACTGGAGCGGGATAGCCGTTGCTTGCCGGGATACCTGCAAATAGAAGCAATACAAGCGTATACTATGCATTAATTTAAACATGATGCAAGTTCCCGTCGGACTATGAAAGTTGTCTTCAGACGGTTAGAGATGACGTCCTTAGACCATGATGTACTGGGCCATGACTTATCGCAGGCCATGAAATGATGTTCTCGGGCCATGAAAATGGTGCCTCCGAACCATGAAGCCTTTGAATAATGATATGCAATTTTGAGAGATCCTCAGGCCATGGCATGGTGTCTTCCGTCTATGAGGATCATGCCTTTAGACTATGACGCCTTTGGATAGATCGGCGATATTCCAGCCCGTGATATGCAATAGTATGATGTTAACAAGACAAGGATTAGTCTTGTGAAATGGAGGGCTGAGCTTAGCCCGATCAAAAAACAAATAAATAGTACTAAAAAATAGAGCAATATTTGTGCAATGAGGGACGGTGTCTGGTCCCATGCAGACGGCAAGGCAAGGATTAGCCTCATGCAAGTAGGAGGCAGGGATTAGCCTCATGAAGTCAAGGATTAGACTCATGCAAATGGGGAGGCAAGGATTAGCCTCATGCAAATATGGAGGCAGGGATTAGCCTCATGAAGTCAAGGATTAGACTCATGCAAGTAGGGAGTCAAGGATTAGACTCATGCAAGTAGGGAGTCAAGGATTAGACTCATGCAAGTATGGAGGCAGGGATTAGACTCATGGAGTCAAGGACTAGACTCATGCAAATAAGGAGGCAAGGATTAGCCTTATGCAAATATGGAGGCAGGGATTAGCCTTATGCAAATATGGAGGCAAGGATTAGCCTCATGGAGTCAAGGATTAGACTCATGCAAGTAGGGAGTCAAGGATTAGACTCATGCAAGTATGGAGGCAGGGATTAGCCCCGTGCAAATATGGAGGCAGGGATTAGCCTCATGCAAATAGGGAGACAAGGATTAGCCTCATAGAGTCAAGGATTAGGCTCATGCAAATGGGGAGGCAGGGATTAGCCTCATGCAAACTGTAGAGTCAAGGATTAGACTCGTCCAAATGTGCGGGACAAGGATTAGTCCCGTGCAAAAAGCAAGAAGCAAATAAGGGTAGCATATGTCTTAGCTAGAGATGTGTTCGGTGTCTGATGGCTTGGTTGACAGTGATTTAGCTACACGTATGTATTTGCGGATGTTGTCGTTACATCAGATGTGCCCGCGTTCAAAGAAAAATTGTAAGTTTTGCGAGGGTAGGTTGGTTCGTACTTTCGTCCGCTGGCCTTGCTTTGCTCTGTTCTGGTGGCCTTTCGAGTTTCCTGGGTAACCTGACATGCTATGGAAATAGAGTTATTCGAAAATATGCAATTATTGATGAAAAAAAGAGTTATTATTTAAAACATAGTGAAATATCACATTATTTTTGATGAACTAGTGACTGTTTCAGAGACATTGCAACTCTCTCATAGTGGAATTTTGAGGGTCCTCCTCAAAATTCTACCCCAGTTTGGTAGATGATCTTCGACTGTTTGCAGCCAATAAGCCTCGCCGGACTCCCTTCGGAATTTCGAGAATCCTTCTCAAAATTCTGCCCCAGTTTCCTAACTGATTTCTGACCGCCTGACATATGTTGGCATTGGCTGGACTTGCTCCGGAATTTTGAGGGTCCTCCTCAAAATTCTGCCCCAGTTTCTGATCTTGGGGGGAAATGAAAATTTTATTATGATATGACCGAACCCATAAAGCTGCCTACGTATCCCCTCTTAAACGGGAATCAGGTCAAGCGTAGTTCAATTACATCACATGAAGAAATGTAAAATAATCTAGGCATAGTAAATGTAAAATAATCTAGGCATAGTATCTTTTGACTGCGTCTGAATTGATCGGTTTTGGCAAGATTTCTCCATCCATTTCCGCATGTGTGAGTGCTCCTCCTGTTAGCACCCTATGGACCATGTACAGACCTTGCTAGTTGGGACAGAATTTCCCTTTGGCCTCGTCTTGATGAGGGAAGATTTTCTTCAATACCGGTTGTCCTGGTGCAAATTGTCTTGGTTTGACCCTTTTGTTGAAAGCTCTGGACATTCTATTCTGATAAAGTTGGCCGTGACATACTGCATTCATCCTCTTTCCATCGATAAAGGCCAATTGTTGATAGCGACTTCTAATCCATTCTGCATCGCTGAATTCAGCTTCCTGTATGATTCTTAAAGAAGGAATCTCTACCTCGGTTGGGATGACAACTTCAGTACCGTAGACCAACATGTAGGGAGTTGCCCCGGTTGATGTGCGAATTGTAGTGCGGCACCCTAACAAGGCAAAGGGTAACTTCTCGTGCCATTATTTGTGGTTCTCTACCATTTTCCTTAGTACCTTCTTGATGTTTTTGGTGGCAGATTCTATGGCTCCATTCATCTGAGGTCTGTAGGCTGTGGAATTCTTGTGCTTGATTTTGAAAGCTTCACATATAGCTTTCATCAGATCACTGTTGAGGTTGGCTGCGTTGTCAGTAATAATGGACTCGGGAACCCCCGAATCGGCAGACAATACGATCCTTGACAAAATCTGCGACGACCTTCTTGGTTACAACTTTGTAAGATGCAGCTTCGACCCATTTTGTGAAGTAATCGATGGCGACCAGAATAAACCTGTGTCCATTTGAAGCAGTGGGCTCAATTGGACAAATAACATCCATTCCCCAGGCGGCAAATGGCCAATGTGAGCTTGTTGCATTGAGCTCGTTTTGCGACACTGTTATCATGTCGGCATGCACTTGACATTGAAAGCATTTGCGAACATATTGAATGCAATCCGTCTCCATGGTCATCCAAAAGTAACCTGTCCTGAGTATCTTCTTAGCCAAGACGAAACCATTCATGTGTGGACCACAGGTCCCATCATGCACATCCTCAAGTAGCTTAGAAGCTTCCTTTGCATCAACACATCTTAGTAAACCCAGATCTGGGGTTCTTCTGTACAAGTTCCCTCCGCCGTGGAAGAAGTGATTTGACAGTCTCCGGAGTGTGCGTTTCTGAGTGTGATTTGCATGCTCCGCGTATTCTCCTTTTGATAAGTATTCTTTGATGTCGTGGAACCAAGGCTTTCCATCCGCTTCTTCCTCGACATGAGCACAATATGCCGGATGATTGTGGATCTTCACCGGAATGGGATCAATATAATTCTTATCTGGATGTTGTATCATGGATGACAAAGTGGACAATGCGTCGTCAAACTCATTCTGAATTCTGGGCACATGACGGAATTCTATCTTCGTAAACCTCTTTCTTAATTCCTCCACATGGTGCAGATACGACAATATTTTGGAATTCTTGGTGGCCCACTCTCCTTGTACCTAGTGCACAAGCAAATCTGAATCACCGATTACCAGCAACTCCTGAATGTTCATGTTGACTGCCATGTTGAGCCCTAATATGTAGGCTTCATATTCTGCCATGTTGCTGGTGCAGGGAAATCTGAGTTTAGCAGATACCGGATAATGTCGACCCGTTTCTGATACCAAAACAGCTTCTATGCCCACTCCTTTGAAAGAACATCCTCCAACCGTCATATGCTTCGGTAATGTCCTCTCCCACGAATGATACTTCTTCATCAGGAAAATACATTTTCAAAGGTTCATATTCTCCTCCCACCGGATTTTCAGCAAGGTGATCTGCCAATGCTTGTCCCTTGACCACCCTTTGAGTTACGTAGACGATATCGAACTCACTTAATAGTATTTGTCATTTGGCCAACTTTCCAGTCGGCATGGGTTTTGGAATATGTACTTCAGGGGATCCATCCTGGATATGAGGTATGTAGTGTAGGCACAGAAGTAATGTCTCAATTTCTAAGCTGTCCATGTCAGAGCACAGCAAGTGCGTTCAAGCAGAGAGTACCGTGCTTCGTAAGGTGTGAACTTCTTGCTCAAGTAGTATATGGCCTGCTCCTTCCTTCCTGTCTCGTCATGTTGTCCCAAAACACATCTGAAGGCTCCATCTAGTACAGATAGATAGAGTAGCAAAGGTTGCCCTGGTTGTGGCGGGACCAACACTGGCGGTGTGTACAGGTATTCCTTGATTCTGTCAAAGGCTTTCTGACAATCCTATGTCCAGCTTGTTTCAGCATCTTTTCTTAGCATCTTGAAGATAGGTTCACATATGACTGTGGATTGTGCTACGAAGCGGCTAATGTTGTTGAGACGCCCTAGGAAGCTCATCACATCCTTTTTGCTCTTAGGTGGCGGTAACTCCTAAATCGCCTTGACTTTAGATGGGTCCAGCTCAATCCCTCGACGACTGACAATGAATCCCAATAGTTTTCCTGCGGGAACCCCGAATGCAAACTTTGCGGGGTTTAGTTTCAAATTGTACCTCCTTAACCTGCCAAAGAACTTCCTCAAGTCTGCTATGTGATCTGCGGCCCTCTTGGATTTGATAATGACATCGTCCACATACACCTCTATTTCTTTGTGTATCATATCATGGAAGATGGTTGTCATGGCTCTCATGTAAGTGGCCCCAGCGTTCTTCAAACGAACGACATCATCTTGTAACAATATACACCCCATGGTGTAATAAAAGCTGTCTTCTCTGCATCTTCTTCATCCATCCAAATCTGGTGATAACCTGCAAAGCAATCTACAAAGGATTGGAGTTCATTCTTGGCGCAGTTATCGATCAGGATGTGTATATTTGGTAGTGGGAAGTCGTCCTTGAGACTTTCTCTGTTTAAATCCCGGTAGTCGACATATACTCTGACCTTCCCATCCTTCTTCGGGACTAGCACAATGTTAGCTAACCAAGTTGGGTATTTAACCACCCTGAGAACTTTGGCTTTGAACTGCTTGGTAACTTCCTCCTTGATTTTCAGGCTCATGTCTGGTTTGAACTTTCGGAGCTTCTGCTTGACTGGCGGACACATGGGATCAGTAGGCAACTTGTGAGCTACTATGGAAGTTCTTAAACCGGTCATGTCATCGTATGACCATGCGAAAATATCCTCATACTCCGGACGTACTCTTCTTTCTCTGTAGGTGACAGGTGAATGCTGATGCGGGTCTCCTTGACGGTCTTGGCGTCTCCCAAATTTACTGCTTCGGTCTCGTCCAGATTGGACTTAGGCTTATTCTCAAAATTTTCAACCTCTCTGACAATTTCCTCGGGTATCTCGTCCCCTTCCTCTGAATCTCTATTCTCATGTTATGTTGCCTCATTACATGTCACAGTTACTGGTTCATCAGGAAAAGTAATAATAATGCTGTAGAAAAGAAATATAAAGATAGTAGTGAATAATAAAGAGCAAATGCCTTTGATTAAAACTTGAAAAAAAATCATCCAGACAAAGTACGGCTCGATGAATCGAGCATTCATTTTGGAAAACAAATAAAAACTTAAAACAAAATTACGGGAAATCCTAAATGCCTAGAATGACTTATAGAAGTAAATTCTGCCAAGCTACCCAGGGACTCGGTGGGCTCGGGATGGTGTGGCGGTCCAGTTCCTGAGACTAGCTCCCTTCGCCACAGTTTGAATAGTGAGGCCTTCTTCCTCCTCCTCCTCAATTATGGCACTGCAATACATGTCTTCATCTTCCAAGAACAAACTCCTCAACCCTGCTAGTGCTTCTTCTTTTGCGGTCCCCCATATTGTGTCAGCTTGGTGGAAAGCTTGTTCCAGATAGGGCACTGGCTGCTCAAGAGGGTAATATGGTCCGCACCATGGAGGCGACCAATTCCTATATTCTTTCCATGTGTATTGGTATCCGAGCCCAAAGGTAGTACCATGATTCTTCAGTTGTATTGGCGTGGTGATACCTTGGAGGTTCTTTCCCAATCCTTTACCGGGTTCATATCCAGACCATGCTAATATGCTTTCTATCTTGTTACTCCACCACTTGCCCTTTTCGACAGCATTGACCCGTTCGATGTGATGGTAGGTTTCCCCTCCTAGCCTTCTTCTATGTCCAATGGCCGAAATGGTCTGACTAGTGTAGATGGGGTTACTTCCATCTCATTGAATGGTTACCTCTTGGCGATTCCATTCAAACTTCACATCTTGATGTAGCATGGAAGGTACGGCTCCAGCAGCATGAATCCATGGTCGGCCCAACAGAAGGTTATATGAGGCTGGTATGTCAAGTACCTGAAATTCGACGTCGAACCAAGTTGGCCCCATTTGCAAACAAAGGTTGATTTCCCCGATCGTGGCCCTCTGGGACCCATCGAAAGCCTTCACATTCATGCTTCCTACCCGTATCTCATGGAAACCTTTGTCCAACCTTTTTAGAGTGTCCAATGGACATATGTTTAGGCTCGAACCTCCATCAACCAAGACCCTGGCAATGAACTTGTCTTCAAATTTCACCGTAATATGCAATGCTTGATTGTGATTCCATCCCTCGGGTGGTAGCTCATCCTCGTGGAAGATGATCTTATGGCTTTCTAGTACTTGCCCAACTATGTTGGCCATTTCTCCGCCGGTGATGTTATTGGGTACATAGGCCTTGCTCAACACTTTCATTAAGGCGTTCTTGTGTGCCTCAAAATTATGCAATAGTGATAGGATAGATATCTAAGCAGGGACTTTGTTCAGGTGGTCAACAACAGAATACTCCTTTGCCTGTACTTTCCTCCACGGGTCATCTGGCCCAATCTCAATGATAGGTTGCCTAGCAGTGGCCTCCTTACTTGAACCTCCTAGGTGTTCAGGTGTATAGACTCTTCCGGTCCTAGTCATTCCCTGTGCCACGTCAGATTCCTCTACCTTGGCCTTCGCTTTCCACCGAGCCTCAGCGACATAATCCTAGGGTATTGCTTTTGAGTTGAATTGGGGTGTGGTTGATACTGTCACAGTGAAGGGTGTGACCACTTCTACTTCAAATGGAGTGGGGGTGGCTGCGGGCGGAGCCACTTCTATCTCGAATGGATCTGATGTAATTACCTCAACCTCGATCGATGCCTGAGTCTGAACCACAATAGGGGTAAGTGTGACTGCGACCTTAGAGTCATCGCCTTCCCGAATAAGCCCGATCGACCTCTCAGGGTCCCATTCTTCATTTGTCTCTATCACATATATACTATCACCTCTGTGATTAGGGAGGGGGTTGTTGCGGATATTAGGTGCGGCCTCCTTTGCTTGTATGACCTTGTTGTCAATTAACGTTTGGATCTTATCCTTTAATGTTCGGCACTCAGTAGTGGTGTGCCCTTTCATACCGGAATGGTATGCACAAGTCTTGTTCGGATTGACCCACTGGGATGGATTCTCTATCGCCACAGCGGGAACAGGAGTGACATAACCGATGACCTTCAACCTTTCATATAATTGGTCAACGGGCTCAGCAATGGCGGTATACTGTCTGGGTAGCTTGCGGTCAAAGTTAGGTCGTGGTCTCGGATAATTTTGACGGGCTGGTGGTGATTGGAAGTGGGATGGTTGGGAGTTATAGGTGTGATGGACAGAGGCTGGTTGGGAGTATCTGGGAGATGAAAGTTGATATATGGGCGGTGATGCTTGGTACGTGGGTGGAGGCGTTTGGTATGTGGGTGGAGACAAGTGGGGATTTTGGGCCATGGGCTACCATTACTGCCCCAACATCTCTCTTCTTCGATATGCCACTTGACTGTAGTGCTTTATACGTGGCTTGCAAAGCCTCGAAGTTTGTTACCATCCGCTCTTGATCCCTTCTTCAATCCTTTCTCCGAGTTTGATAATGTCCAAGAATTTGTGATTTTCGATAACCATCAGCCTCTCATAATATTGCGGGCCTGTGCCCTGACGAAGAATTTATTCATCTGTTCTTCGTCCAAGGATGGACTGACCTTGGTTGCTTCCGACCTCCAACGGGTAGCATATTCACGGAAGGTCTCAGTAGGTTTCTTCTTAAGATTCTGGATGTAGAAGACATCCGGTGCATTCTCTATGTTGAACCTGAACCGGTCCATGAAATTCGACGCCATGCTCACCCAATTTGACCACTTCTTGGGATTTTGGCTGATATACCAAGACAAAGCATCCCAGTAAGTCTCCTCATAAGGAGCTTCATTCGGATCTTTTCATCTTTCCCGACCCCGACAAGTTTGTCACAATAAGTTCTTAGATGAACCCTGGGATCACCTGTACCATCGTGCATTTTGAACTTGGGAGGTTTGTACCCCTCTGGTAGTTCGACATCCGGCTGTATGCACAAGTCCTCATAGTTCAAGCCCTCTATTCCTCTGTCGCCCTCAACACCTTGAACTCGGCTGGTTAACTTCTTGAGTTCTTCAGCCATGTTTTTGATGAGCAAATCCTTTTCGGAGGTTTCCGGTGCACAGGAGATTGGTTGGGTAGAATGAGGTGTGGTTTCCACATAGATGGGGTTGCTTTGATGGGTGTAGTGGTGGTCATTGGTGGAGTTTTGTGGATCATGAATGAGTGGTGGTGTGTTTTGGGGAGTGTGGTAAGTGGAGGCTGGTGGGTAATGAATTGGTTGATGGTGTTATTGCGACGGAGCTGGTAATGGGTTGGGATTCTGGGATGAAGTTGCGTATTGATTTGGTGCGGCAGGATTTTTTGTGCTTTAAGGAGGTGCTGGGTTCTTGGCGTTCTGTTGGTTGATGTCAGGGACATTCAAGGTAAGCGACAGGTTTGCCAGGTTGCGAACTTGCTCAAGTTCTCCTTGCAGTTCCAATATCTTTTGCTCCAGCCTCAAAACCAAATCGTTTGCGGCTGGAGTACTATGACCATCAGAGGTTTCCGCATTCTCAATATTCTCCTTTCGGATACCACTTAAATCATCCATCTTTGTCTTTCCTTTGCCTTTTGTGTTGCTTGGAGGAGGAGAAGGTGGAGGGCCTCTGGATCTGGTGTGATATGCTGATGAGGCCAGTATGATCGAACCAACCTAAGGGGATGGGAATAATAATAAAAATAAGCAGAAACAAAAAAGGTAACAAGTCAGTGAGGATCCTGAAATGTTTGCAGTATTTAAACACTTATTGCGGAAATATAAATTCGCGTCCTAATTTGGGAGCCTCGTTGTGCCCGAGGTAGGCCTAGCGACAAATAGATTTGGAGAACTTTTAATGCCAATAAATGCTTTATTTCATAAAAATAATACTAAGGTAATAGAAAAAGATAAGTTACTACTGGCACTTGGCCTTGTTACATTTGAAAAGCAAGTAATCCTAATCTATTTGGTCTCGGAAGGACTTCCTTCAGGCTGAATTCTCTTGTCAATCAAATTCCCCAGTTCGCGTAGGAAATGCCTTCGCCAAATGTCCTTCCTCGTTTTCCTCAGCGTTCTGGCAGTCGGTGACTCTCTTCCTCACTTTCCCTTCCAGTTCCAACAGGTTGTATTCCAGATATTCAAGCTTCTCGCTAGATTTGGTGGCCCTCTCTTTCCATTCGCTGATTTGGTCATCCGATGGGAGATTCCTCCACCATTCTAGCAAGAGTGAGGGTGTGATAACCATACCGAAGCTGGGACCTCGTGCTTTATTTCCTGCAAAACAAAGGTAAGACCTTACCCCCACCAGACTCGACTATTTATACATTTGTGATCAACATATCGGCATTTAGTTCTCCAAATTAATGCACAGAACGTGTGTGTCCGTTGGGATTATGGAAAACCCGATGGACTTTGGATAAGGCATATCTTAAAGGATCATTATACGGACAACATAACTGATCCGGCTAGGTTTGACCATGATGCATGCACAATTTTGACCAGAGTAAGGTTTCTATGGGGTTTTAGACTGGTACCCTCGAGCGGACAACTCGAGGGGGAAGGCACGGAACCATCGACTGCACCACTGATCGACTGGTTTTACCACAAATAAGCCTTTCCGAATTTAAGGGTAGTAAATAGGAAGAGCGCAACCACTTATTAAAGCGTTGCTATAGGATTTGATACGCACAAGTGGAATATGATGTGGAGCATGATTTATGCAGCAGTTAATAACAAGTAGTCAAGTATTTTCACGTAAGGAAAAATAAATACAGTATTTAAACAATTGAAAGACAGTTACAAAAAGGAAACAAAACGACTAATCAGTTTCAAGAATAAGGAACAATAAATGCTTAAAAGAAAACAGACAGTAAAAATTAAAATAAGGGAAGAGGGTACGGGATAAAGCATGCTTGGACTGATTTATAAGAGCAAGTTTGTTATGGTAAGAGCCTAAATAATCCCCAGCAGAGTCGCCATGCTGTCGCGCCCCCTTTTTCCCCCTCCCTCACGGGGAGAGAGAGAAGTCCAGTTTTCGACATTTCATGGGGGTAATAACTCATTTCCTTTTGAGAATTGGGTATTTGAAGAGTCGCCACCTACCGGATTATAGAGCGTTAGGGCACCTAGAGCGGTTATCTCTTAGATTGGTTGGCATTACCAGAGATTAGGGTAAGGGCTCGAAATAACCTTGAGGCGAAGGTGTTAGGCACCCCTCCTGGTCCACAACTGTGGGTCCCGGCCGAACTTATACTTACGAATTAGTCCATTAACAAGATAAACAGTTGAAGCAAATAGTTGCAAGCAAAGCATGTTGGGCATTGTATAATAAAACAAGAATTTAAACAGGTTGTGTGCATAAAAAGGGAAAGTAAAGTATCAAGTAAAGAGAATTTTGGGAGAAAGAGGTCCTAGGTTGGTTAGCCTATAGGATCACATCAGTACAATGCCCGGTAATCACTCCTTGGAAAGGGGCTACGCGTGGCATTAGCGCACCGGTCATCATATCCATATCTACCCTCCATCCCCTCAGTGATCATGCAAAGCGAGTGTTTGGTCAACGATCTCTATTGC
This sequence comes from Nicotiana attenuata, assembly GCF_001879085.1. Taxonomy (NCBI): domain Eukaryota; kingdom Viridiplantae; phylum Streptophyta; class Magnoliopsida; order Solanales; family Solanaceae; genus Nicotiana; species Nicotiana attenuata. The sequence continues at coordinate 136,874 of NW_017671140.1, read as the reverse complement.
GTGCTGTTACCCGTCCCTTCTTAATGGTCCTGGAGGGATTTAGGACCTCTGCCTATAGGTGGTTCTAGACAAACCCCTAAGGTTTTAAATGTGAAAATTCTAAGGCGACAAGCAAAAACAATTAGGACTTTTAGCACATAAGATAAAGGGAACAATTAGAGGATCAAAGTTTCCTCCTCAAACAAGACACAGAAACGGCACGACTCAAACACAATTAAGGGCTTTCTATTAAACAGTATCCTAAGGCAGGATGCTTAGGTGAACATACAGAATGCAAGCAATTTATTTTTTACAAACTCATGAGTAATGACCCTAGCAGTTGCCTATTGGTTTTGAAGCCGGTTAAGATCAGAAAAAACACAAAGCAAACAATTTTAGAGTTGCAGAAAAATGCCCTAAGGCTTGCCTATACGTGGAGTACTGGTGATTGCATTTTATAGTAAAACAAAGCAAATTTTAAAACAGATTTTAAAATCCCTATGGCATGCTATCTAATAACATGTTAAGGCAATTTTAAAAGACTTGTTTCAGGAAATATAAACTACTTAATTAAACCAATTCAGAAGTGAACTAAAGATAACCGGATTGAGTCATTTAAACCAAACTTAAGCGAGATCCATAGGCAAGATTCGATAGTTTTCCCTATAGGCATGACATCTAGGTTCAATACTGATTTTAAAGACTTGCAGGTGTGGAAACATACATAAACACTTGTTACAACAGAATCTGGGTTAAATTACATCCTATAGGCATGACATCTACTTGTTAGGCCGATTTTAAGGCATTGAAGACATGATTTCTATTACAGAATTATTTGAGACCTATAGGCATGGTTTCTAGCATGGCGAGATAAACACGACAAGATGCAAAGCCCTATAAACATGATTTCTACTTGTTAAAGCAATCAAATCAAAATGTAAAGTCCTATGAGCATGACTTCTACCCATATTACTCCCACAAACATGTAACTACCATCCCCTTTTTACTAATTACCCAAATATCTATTTACAAATTATTACAGACCATATGAATGAATTACATTAGTAAAAAAAAAAATAAGAAGCTATTCTATAGGGAGCCTTCAATTAGGCCCAGATTTCGAAAGCCTCCAATGGCCTCAAATGCCTCAATTCCATAGACAATGTTATAGTCCAGGTGCATCAAAGTTCCCTAAGGATCTCAAGGATCCCGGGCAGTGCTTACACCTAGACCTGGTAACCAAATTGAATAAGTGCAGTATGGAAGGGCCAGCCTCAGTATGCCAGAGTTCAGAGGGTTCTCAAGAGGATCCCAAGGCAGTACACATACTGGAGGGGGCAGGACTTATTTACCTAGAATTAAAGTGAAAGTGCTTGACACAAGTTGAAAGGTTTTAGTGAAAAACTGTATTAAAAGGAAGTTTGTTCGAAAGTAATTTAGTAAAAACCACAGAGGCAGTTTGAAAAGAGATTGGAGTAATGAACAAAAAGTCCAAACATAACACCTTTAAGATGGGTTCATACACAGCCAAGATTCACAGAACCAAAGCAAGTTCAGTAGTCACAAACAGGGGTCAAGGGATTTGGGGATACATGGAGCATATAATGATAAGCACATAACAGGTAGAGATGATTGGTATAGACATGCTCAGAAACAACACAGAGGGGGTAATACACTGATTCTAAAAGAAGGGAAGTTCATAACATGCTAATAATGTAAACATATAACTACAAATTTCACAGCAAAATCACAAATAGAAGCAAACTAGAAACTGAATGAACTGAAGCAACAAAAGAATCATATTGTTTTGGGAACTTTGAATTGTAACTAGAAAATACTAGTAAAGAAGACAACAAGCAAAGTGAAAGAGCAGGAGAACACAATGGTTAGCCTTGGCTTTCAGCCGGCTAACTTAGAGCAGTAGCATAAAAAAAGGGCAGGAAGTTTTAAGTGTGTGAGAGAGAGTTTTTTGAACCAAGAGTTCGTGTTTTTGTTTTAATGAAAGACTAAGGTATTTATAGGTTGAAAACAAGTAGCAAATAAGGTAAAAAATCAAAGTTCATTAGTAATTATGGAACTCAGAATCAATCAGTCAGGCAATCAAGGCAAGTACTCCCTTTAATTGAGGAGATAACTCAAATGGTAAGAACAAATGATAAATAAGGAAAGAAATCAGTGTACGACTAATAAAGAAGGATTCAAATTCAGTAAGTATAGGGTAGACAACTAGGGCTAAGTTCAGAAAAAATCCCATTAAGGAAATAGTTCAGTAAGAATAAAGTACAACCAATAAGGTAGGAGAATCAGTTAATTTAAACAGACGAGGTAGAAATTTAGGGTTTAAAAGAAGATCTTTCAATCAAACCACAAAATTAGGAATCCAGAATCAATCAAGAGGAAGTTATGATTCAATACTCAACATATAAATAGAGTAAGAGCAACCAGACATAGCAAACATGCAGGGTCAACAATATCGATGGAAAGAGGCAAGTCTTGAACAATCAAGATGAACACAATCACATAGAGGTGGTATAAGCTAGGCTAACAACTCAGTAAGAACACATTCGAGGCAAGGTAATCACAGAAACTTAAACAAGAATCGAGTAGTCATGCTAACACACAGAACCAAACAAAGAAAATCTAAAAAGAAAAATTAGGGCTTTTAACATAGGCGAGTTGAAAAAGCGGTAAAGACGTAGAATCAGTCGAGATATGCAAAGGATAGAAGTTAAAACATAAAAAATTAATTTAAACGAAGTGTAGAAGAAGTTCCGAAAAAAACCCTAACTTTAGAAGAAAGTGAAAACAACTTGAAATCAATGATTTTTGCAGAAGAGTTTCAAGAACAGTGTAAAACATAAAAGGAACAGACTCGATTGGTTTAAAAATAGCACAGATCTAGGAGAGGTAGACAAAAATTAGGATTTCAGAAGAAACCCAAGTAGAGATGGAAGAACCTGTTTAGAAACTCAAAGATCGTAACAAATACAGTGTGATTTTGCTCGAAATAACACCGGAATAGCCATGAACAGCCAAAACAGTTAACCCTAGATAAAAGTCGGCGTGGACCAGGGCCCTTGAAGGCCTCTGAGAAGATGAGCATGACAATGGAGGAGCCATTGGAGGCTTAGGAGTTGAAGGGTGGTCACCAGAGACGACCGGAGAAGGGGGCGGCGGATGAAAGTGGGTTAGGGTTAGGTTGAGAGAAGAGAGGAGATGAGAGAATTTGAGGGCGGCGGTGTGTAGAGAATGATTAGGGTTAGGGGTCATTTAGGATTAAAAAAGGATATAAACAATACGGGCCGTTGATCTTTCTGAAAGATCAACGGCCATGATTTAACGGGTTCTGGGTCGGGTAAGTGTGTATAGGGTCTGGGTCGGGTAATTTAATAGGAAATTGGGCTGGGGTTGGGTTCAATTTAGGCTGTAATTGAAATGCCAATCTGGCTATATTTTAAATAGCCAATTTTTCCCTATATAATTTATAATAAAATAATAAATAACTTCTAGAAAATAATTTTATGTACTAAAATAATTTAAAAATATATTTATCATTTTAAAAATATAAGGACCAATTTTACGCATATAAAAAATAATTATACATTAAATAGGCTAATATTGTAATTATATGCAATTTAGCTTAAAAAATACCAAATGCAATTATAAAAATGCATAAAAAATATATTAACCATTTTTTGGCATAAATATAGAAATTAAATGACTAAATGATAATATAATTTGGGGAATAATTATTGGGGGTTTTATGAATAAAAGGGAAGGAAATAAATCAATTAAAAAGCTTTAAAAATATAGAAAAATTATAGAAACCTTGTGCATGCTTATATATGCGTGTATATGCTAGTTTTAAGGTATTTATGCATATAAAAAAATATAGAGAAAATTGGGTATCAACCGACTCTCTAAGTCTTTTGATTTGCAAGAACGCTAGGAGGAACTGCGCCTCTTGCACTCACATTATTGGAAGCGCCTGACAACACTTGCTTCAATCCGTCATCTCCCGATCCTACCTTGAGTGGTGGCCCATGACGGCTTTCTGTTGCTCTCTTAGGATTTTCACTGTTTTCAAACCGTGTTCCTCCTCAGCATCATCGGGAGTTGGCTCCCGTACATGCCGGGGGTACTGCCCTTCACGAACCGGGGTTGCTTCGTCCCCTTCATTACGTGAGTCGCTGATTGAGTCTCATGTTGAGGCAAATCTTCGTGTCTCTCAACATTGTGTGTGATGTTGACATCATTATCTGTCATTTTTAATTTCTTGCTAAGGAAAAAATCAAACAAGTTAGAAATAAACATAAGGATCAAAGAAATTACGCAACTGTCTAAGCGACACGGTGGGCGCCAAATTATTTGTCCGTAAAATGGTACAATTAAATTTGTTACGTGGTTTATAGACAAACGAACTGATATGACCCAAAAATGATAAAGAAATACGATTAAAAGTAAGGCTTAGCAATTGAAATTGAAGAAGATGTCAAGCCTGGCTCCGAGCGCAATATCTCCGAGGTCAGAAACGAAAGCAATGCAAAGGAACAAACAAAGTTATTTCATTGAGAGCGAAAATAAAATACAACATATATTTTGCCAAGAATTTTCGTGTCTTACAATGGCTACCGAGCCTTCTATTTATAGCTATACCTCGGGAAACAAGATCCTAGGATCAAGTCCCGCTTAAATGATAATAAAGGAATCATTGATGAATATTTAACGGCAGGCCATTTATGCAAATATTCTCTGCAATGACTACCCACTTAATGTTAAGGAATATTCTTCATTGAATGCTATCCGATGGCAAATATTCGATCTACTCCCGTTGACCATGCTCCTTTCGGGATTTACCCGATGTCAATTGCAATAGTTGTTAACGGGACTGGTTGTTACTTGATTCTCCTTTTACCTGTCTTTGGTTCCACGTGTCATGCAATCATTCGATCATTTATTATAAACCAATTTACCCTATACAATGTCTTTTATTTATATTTTTATCTTTTAGCCATAATTAACAAATGCCAAATTTTAACCTCATCATATTAATATAATTATGTTTAACTAATATATATGACTTTACACACCATGTTTGAATATTCTTTCTTATATATCAATCATAACAACTTTAGCGTACTCAGATTAATTACCATGTATTGTATGATGATTGCTGATGGTAGGCTAAAAACCAGGACTTTAGCCAGTATTTTGCACTGTAATTACAACACTTTATTCGTGTTTGAGCTTAATAACTTGTTTGGATGGTTGTTACTCATTGTATCGTATCGTATCGTTAAATCCGTCGTTACATAACGACGAAATGTGCCACCTTATGTAACGATCGATTTGGTGTGGTCGCGTCGTTACCTTGTATTTTTCTCTCAATCTCACCCTTTATTATTATTAGTTTTTTTTTATCATTTACCCTACCTTTTTATATAGTAATTTTACCCTGTATCATAATTTTTTTAATAATATTGCAAGTTTATTCTTCATATTGCTGGTGCATGATATTATGAAACGATGGCGAATGACACAATCTATCCGAATATTGTATTTATCAAACGACACAATACAATACAATACAGTACAATACGATACATTATGAAACGATGTGTAACAACCATCCAAACAAGCTGTAAATGATGACGATTTGCACTTATTACGTATTTTATGTCTTGTAGGAGATGATTCCGAGTTAAGAAGATATTCTGGAGCTAAATTTAATGATTTAGAGCTTAAAGTATGAGTAAAAGCCCAAAAATTTAAACCGGGATCGCGTTCGGGGGTCGTGGACCAAGTCTAGATATCAAAAAGTGAAAGAAGATATTAATGTGAGATTTTTGCATTACCACACCGCATGGAACGCGGCGCGGCAGCGCAAAGTGGCATTTCTAACAAAAAATTGTTCTCTGAAAAGTCCTACAAGCGCGACGCAGGGCGCGTTGCGCCAGTGTATTTTCGCTGTCCAAGTTTTCCACTTCGACTTGAAAAGGATAGTTTCATCCTGGACCGTTCTTACATGGTATAAATATACCAAAATTATATTTTTAGATGACTTTTGACCTACGGAAGATTGGGAAAGCATTGGAGACTCTAATGTACAAGGATTCCTCATTCTTTCCTCAACTCAACACCCGAGTTTGGATTGAATTCATATTCTGTTATTCTTTAACTCTATTTGTAAGGATTTTCTCCATGATTAGGGAGTAGTTTACTTTAGACTTGACGCATATGGTGTTTTAATTGATATAATTAAATTTTCACTCTAGTTATTTTGCATGAATTCGTTTATGGAGCTTTGAATTGATTGTAATTTTGTTCGTGGAATTATTTAATCGAAAGAGGAATATTTTGGGTGATTTTATGTGCATTATCTAGGTTGGTTTAATTTGGTGATTTGTCTAAGTAAGCGAGAGATCTTTCTGAATTGTTGATTAAACCTATTTAGGAGAATATTCGAGAGATATTTCGTAAGACTACGCCATTAACGCGTTCTTGTATATCTTCAATGTGCTTCATATTGGGTTATTCTATAGAGTCCGAATTTAATCTAAAGAGAAATCTTGACCTTACGTTTAAGCTAATTATCGAGTGTATTCGTGAGAATCATTAGAACCTTAGAAGTGAACTCAACCAGATCTAGTTCCCGAATAGCTATCCTATACCTATCTTGTCGCGACCCTTATTTCTCATATTGTTTACAAACCATTTTAGTTCAACGCTCATTCTCTGTGATCGAGTCTAATTATTAGTAATCTTAATTTAATAGTCAATTGTAGTTAGTAATCACTTTAAATCAAAGTGTTATTCATCCTGAATAGCCTTTAAGACAGAAATTAAGTGAACATTGTTTAAATCCAATCCCTGTAGAGACGATAATTAAACTATATTATCTTTGGCTAGCGAGCATTAATTTCGTGTTGTGTTTTCCGCTCGTCAAATTTTGACGTTGTTGCCGGAGATTGGCAATCAATAGTGTTCTTTTTTGTGCTAATTCGGGAATTAGATTTTATTTTTATTTTTATTTTTATTTTTTTCCTCTTTATTTTTTTATTAGTTTACTTCTCTTCAATATTTCTTTTATAGTACTTGACAAGTTATAGGGAGAAAGGTTTGAAGAAAATACTCTTGATATTGAACTCTATATGCTGCGAATATGGAGCACAACCAGCCTAAGAAAACAGTAGTAGAGCTAGGTACTGGAGATTATCACAAGCGTGCTATTTATTTTAAATGTAGTGAAAATCACCTATAGGTTGATTGTCAAGCAGTTAAGTATTCCTCCTATACTTCATCTTTTCAAAAATCTCATTCTGTTTCTAGTCCTTATATGTATGAGGTTTCATATGGGCACAACCTTAACTCTAACGAATATTATTATTATGACTAGAATGAAAGCGAAGTGAGTCGACCACCTCAAAAGGAGAATGTTAGTTTAGAAGAGCTTATGTATAAGTTCATGAATAGTGTTCAAGAGAGACTTATACAAAATGATGAAGCCATTAAAAACCTAACAACACAAGTGAGTCAAATAGTAAGTATACCATCATTATTGCATGGTGATGGTGAATATATAGAGGAGATACCCTGTGAGAATAATCCTATCCAAGAAGATGAGCATCTATAGAGAGGAGTTTCCACTATGCAAGAAGACTCTGATCCAATTGAGATGATTGAAGATGAGGATTTGGTTGATTGTGAAGCAATAAAAGAAGAGTTCAAACCTCCATCCACCACTCCATATTTACAACCTTTATTAGAAGAGAATGAGAAACAAATGGTTCTAAACATACAGGAAGAATATCCACGTGACCTTTCTTCTTTGTTTTCTTATTCTAACATTGATCATGTGGATTTTATTTTTGGGAATCTACAGGAAGATGCATGGAGTGATCTTGTAAAAAAATTCAAAAACAAGTTGAGGATCATCCTGCAAGAATAATTTACCGCTCCAAATAAGGCCAAGCAAGAAAAAAGAGAGAGCGTGTCTTACAAATATCATTTGATAAATTTGGCCTAATTAGCTCTATAAAGAATCCAAAGGAGAAAAAAATGAGGTATAATTCAGGATTAGGGGTTGAGTTCATAAGTTCTCGAAAACGAAAAAATTCAGCGGAGTTTTTTTTTTCTTTTGCTTTTTATTTGTGTGTCATGGGGACATGCCACAATTTAAAGCGTGGGCGGGGATGTAAATATGTATGTATTTTTTTGTATATTTTTCTTCATTGTCTTAGAATATAAGAGAAATTAGACTTTTCCCGGCGATGAATCTCCTAGACAGTTTTCTTGAGGGTTTAAAGTCAAAACAAAAACACAGAAAAATAGAAAAATTTGAAAAAAATATGTCTTTTGTTTTGTTTTATTTTCTAGGTAGTCTAACAATTCCCCTTTAGTTTTTTTGTGTGCCGTGATTCTTTTTCAAGGGTTTTACTTGAACCGGATGTAGTTAATTTTTTTTTCTCTTAGGAGTAGGAAATTTGGTTAGCAATATTTCTTGACTTTATTATGCCTTAGAGAGAAGTTAGTGCCTTAGTCGTAATGCCTAGGCTCATTTCTTGACTCGTGTATAAGTGCCTTAAAATATTTGATTTGGATTATGCTTAATTGCTTTGATTAGAGAGTCGGGATAGATCCGGTCCTGAGTAAAGTTATGCGCCAAGGTGTAAGTAAGGTTTGTTGATATTCTGTGCATGTCATTTGATGTCTCAAACTTGCCCCATGTGTTTAAAGTGAAATTGTAGTCGCGCTTAGTCTAGGAAGTGATAGAGGCATTTTTTGTTGAGCCAGACATATACCTTTTTGCCCACCTAATTATATGTATCCTAGTTAGCCATGTTAGACCTATACTCTTATTTCTTTGGGGAGAAATTCAAAAATAGCCAGATTTACAAGTGGTCGTTCAAAAATAGCCCAGTTTCAAAAGTAATCAAAATTTAGCCACTTTTCATGTAAAGATAAATCTGAGCGAAAACACTGTTCAAAACCCAGAAAATACGCCAGTATATTATGCTGGAGTTCCAGCATAAGTATACTTGAACTCCAGCATATTATACTGGAGTTCCAGGATAAGTATGCTGGAAATCCAGCATAATATGATGGAGTTCCAGCATAAGTACACTAGAACTCCAGCATAATATACTGGAGTTCAGCAAAGTATACCGGTCCAGTATAATATGCTGGAAGTTCATACACAAGTGCTCGAATCTCCAGTATATTACGGTGGAACTTTCCGTGTGTTGGAGTTCCAGCATAATATGCTGGAAGTTCATACACAGGTGCACCGAACTCCAGTATATTATGCTGGACCGGTCTCTGTTACAGCAAAATAGTAGCTATTTTTTATTGACTTGGTAAATGCTGGCTATTTTTGAATGATCAGTCCGAAAACTGGCTAGACCGTGCTATTTTTATATTTCTTTGGCAGCCACATTACAAGCCTGGTCATTTTGTTTGAATGAACTATCTATTTGAACTTTTTAACTCTTTTGAGCACATAAAATTATTATGAGCTTGTTAAGAGCTAAGTGGATGTATGATTGGGTTTTTTAGTGGAACTGAGAAAAATAGAGAAAAGTGCATTGTTAAAAATTGTGAGAGCCACTTGTAAGGAATTGAAAAAAAAAGTGAACTTGCTTGCGGAAAAAATCAGAACTTAGAAAGAAAAAAAGAGTTTGTGTGTGTATTACAAAAAAAAAAAAAAAATTCCTTGCTAGTTGTAGTTTTCATCTTGTGCTATTATTTTTGTGAAGGTTGGGGTGTGGTTTAACACAAGTGTGGAGTTTGAAATGTTATTGTATGTGTATTAAAGTGCTTAGGGAGATGCAACCATTTTTATCCAAAACATATTCTACCAGTCCCGCAGCCTACATTACAACCAAATTAGGTCCTACTTAAACCTTGACTAAATGAGCTCAAATTAGTAGAGTATTACACTATGGGTAAGCCTATGGTACGTCTTCTGTGGCACATGAATTTTATTTCTGAGAATTAGTGAATTCTTTTTATCTTGAGTTCCTAATTGTTCTTGAATTTTATTGTGTGTAGAACTACTCTCTATTTTTGGTGTGAGGGCACATAATTTGCGAAGGAAATGTAAAGTCTTTGACCACTGTATTAGAGTAAGTGAGCACTGAAAAATACGTTGTGCTTGTGATATGAGTCTTGAGGCTGAGTGGTTACGGTATGGTGCTTAGTCTGCTTTAATTATTCTTGGCATGATGAGTTAGGGAGGTAGTATGATGAAAAAGTCGTCTCTATGTGAAGTGTAGTTTGATTGTTCGAGGAAGAGCAATGGTTTAAGTGTGGGGTATTGATGGTAGGCTAGAAACTCATATTTTAGCCGATATTTTGCACTCTAATTACTGCACTTTATTCGTGTTTGAGCTTAAATGATGATGATTTATACTTATTACGTGTTTATGCCTTGTAGAAGATGATTCTGTGTTATGAAGACATCTGGAGCTAAATTGAATAATTTAAAGCTTTGAAGTCTGAGTAAAAGACTAAGGATTTAAACTGAAATCGCATTCGGGGGTTGAGGACCAAGTCTGAATATTAAAAAATAAAAAAAATATTACTTTGAGATTTTGCGCTACCGTGCCTCATGGGGCACGGCGCGGCGCGACAGTGCAAAGTGGCATGTCGGACAAAAATATGCTCTTTGAAAAGTCCCACTAGCGCGACGCAGGACGCGCCGTGCCTGTGTATTTTCGCCGTCCTATTTTCCCACTTTAAAAACACACCTAAAAATAATCCAGTTAAATTCAGTTTGGTCGATTCCTTTTGACACTTCGTAGTGATGGCTACTAAACAACGAATCCAATGAAACTGCTGGCTAAACTGATACGATCATTAACTTTAATGATTGCCAAGAAAGAGTTGTACTACTACTATTTTAATCGTTGACTTAAACGTCTTTGAAACTGATTACTCCCTCCGATTCACAATAAGTGACCAATTTTCTTTGGATCACGCCTATTAAAAAAATACTAATTTCTAGATAAAAGCAGTTAGTATGACTAAACTATCCTTAATTAAATGTTGCAACATAGTTAATGTGAGGAGTAAAAAACTTTTTAGGGATACGTACATGAAACTAATTTTGGAAAAACAAATTGAATTGTTTCTTGGCTATATAAATGGACACTTATTTTGGACCAAAATAAGAAAACAAATTGGTCACTTATTATGGACCAGAGGGAGTAAATAACACTAACCCATCCAGGACCCCAAAGGTTAATGCCATTGAATGCACCCATATCTGAATCTCTGATGTATACAGCACAACCACAACACTTGTATCTCTAACAGGCAAATTAAAGGATAGCAACTTAATTGTATCTCTACAACATATACCCCCGCTGTTTGTTTAAAGTCAAATTAAGATTTTGTTGACGAAATATTTTAATAGTATTTACAGTCAGACCTCTCTATAACATCATCCATATATATATAACAATATTTCACTATGAAAGCCAAGCTTTTTCGGAACCAATTTTCATGTTGTTATAATATATGTTCTATGTAACAGCACTTCGTTATAACATCTAAAAATATTCGGAACAAATAAGACTGTTATAGAGGGGTTTGACTGTATTATTAATTTATAGTCAAATATTAAAATAAGTAGACTAGTCATTGGGCAAGAAAACAAAGGGGGTCTCCCGGGTTCTGCTAATGTTTCCAAATTTGGGCCATTTGACTTTATGAGGGCAGCATTTTTTTAAAAATAATTTAAATGGATGGTTTTCAACTTATATTTCTTTCAAAATGGAAGTCCGCGGCTTGACCTTTTCTTTTTGCCTCTAATAAAAGATCATTAGAGCCAGTTGGGCCGTCCTGCAGATATGGCGGCAAACAAAATCTGTTGAGGTATTAGGAAACTATATCACACCTTCTTATCATATGCCAAATGGTAGAAACGTGGTTTCAAAAGAAAATGTATACTATAAATTAACTTTAATTCCAATTGAAGAATGTTGCTTCATCAGTGTCTTCAATAATATATTCAACATCCTCTACCATTTCTTAATGGTATATATTTGCCTTATTAGTCTATTTTAAAAGAATAATGTACTTTTTTTAGATTAAAAATAATAATTTTACTTGAACTTATCATTTTACCTTTTAATAATAAAATTTTATAGTTACATAAATGTTATGTCATGTTTAAAATCACAATCATACTTACAGCCATATAGAATCAAACTCTGGAGAGTATGACTTTTTTCGATTTTTTATTGTAGTGCACCGTCGTCTCATCTTTAAGTAAACTTATTGAGAATCTCTTTCTTTATGTTCTTTCTATCTGTCTTTGTTTTAATTTTTTAAAATGTTCATTCGGGGTCCATTGTATCAACTGTCAACTGAAATTTTGACTTTTTAGTGGAAAGCAAACTATATAAACCCCCAGTCTAAGTTAGTAGTTTCATGCATTACACAAAGTGAGAGAGAAATACATTGAGAAGAAAGATGACAAGTTATCAGGCAATATTGTTAAACAATGGCGAAACCCTACCGATTATAGGTATGGGTACTTATTCCGGCGAAAACGATAGAGAAACAACAGAGAGAGCCATTAGAACGGCGCTCAAGGTAACTGAACTTCTGCTTTATTTTTCTTCTTTTTCATCTACAGTTTTAATTTGCATTGAAATTTGATTTGGCCGTGTAGATGGGGTACAGACATTTTGACACAGCGAAAATATACGGTTCTGAGCCGGCTGTGGGAAATGCATTAAGACGATCAATTTCTGAAGGTTTAGTGGAGAGGGAAGACATTCATATCACCTCTAAGCTATGGTCAAGTGATCACCATGATCCTGTTTCTGCACTTCACCAAACTCTGCAGTAAGCACCGATATGCATGCTTTTTTAACTTTAAACTTAATTATCATTTTACGCTGCTGAATGATATATAGTACGTAGTACTTTTTATAACCACAAAAATTTTAATAAGACCGAAAGTCCTAAAAAATCTTTCTTTCTTAAATATCATGCACAATCACACTTAGGGAGCAGTTGTTTACAGTACTACTGTTCCTAGAAAACCAACATGCAGCTCAAAGGTGTTTGCTTTTGGCAGTAGTTAATTAAACCATGCATATTGTTTTTGTAGGAGGCTAGGGATGGAATACGTGGACTTGTATTTGGTGCATTGGCCAGTGGCTTTGAAGCCATGGGTTGATTATCCAGTTCCCACAGAAGAAGACTTTGAGGCATTAGACATGGAGAACACTTGGTCTGGCATGGAGAGGTGCTTAGAGATGGGTTTGTGTAAGTCCATTGGCCTCAGCAATTTCTCATCTAGAAAAATTGAACACCTTCTGGACTTTGCTTGTGTCACTCCTGCTGTCAATCAGGTATATAATCTTGCAACGACTTTAAGTTCTATGCATAATCAGATTATTTATTAGGTAATTATAGATAAATTTCTTGATAAATATTGGAGCAATAGGTTATATAGTAAATACTGGTAACTAACCTCCTATCACAAGTCAAAGTTTGTTGATATTGTACATATCTTTCTACAATTAGTATATATATAAAAATTAAATCTTATTGTAATAGAAAATGTCGTTGACTTTAACTTATATATACGGACTGTATAAATTTTCTTTACACTATCAGGTCACCTAAAAGATATTTACAGGTAATTCTCTATTAAAATTTGTAATCTTGAAAATAAGACAAGTTACCTCTTACAACAATTAAAAATGTAAATTTTTTTGCACTACCATATAAGCTAAACTCTATGCCGTTACACTATAAGTCAGTTATTTTGACTTTTTTCTCGGGTCATTTTTATTTCTAGCTTCTAGTCAACTAATAAACCCAACCCCCTATTCTGGTGATAACTCAGAAATATAGAACACAGGGGGGGAGGGGGGGGGGGGGGGTTTT
>NW_017671140.1:84569-122967 GCF_001879085.1 Nicotiana attenuata | reverse complement strand
GGGGGGGGGGGGGGGGGGGGGGGGGTCTTTTACGCATTATTAGAACACGTATTCCTGTATACGTTTGAGATTCATAATTCTAGCATTCAAATAAACTTTATCACAAAAACCACACAGCATAAAAGATTTATGTAAATGATTGACTTCTACGTACAGCCTTGCTGATGACTTATGACTAAATAAATAAATATCATTGACAATTGAGTCTTTTTTCTGGATACACACACATCTATATATATGTATCACATTAGCCTATGATTAATATTTGATACTCCTACTAATTAATTAAATGATGTTTCAGGTGGAAATGCATCCAATGTGGAGGCAACGAAAGCTGAGGGCATTATGTGGAGATTATGGAATTCATATAAGTGCATATTCACCTTTAGGTGGTCCTGGAAATGCTTGGGGAACTACTGCTGTGGTTGACCATCCCATCATTCAATCTATTGCCTTCAAGCATAACGCAACTCCAGCTCAGGTAATAAATTATGATATTGGGTTTTAGTACGTACGTAACTGAGTTTTGAATTCAACGTTTGAACATATTTAGTGACATATCTTTATACAAATATAATGTCTGGTAGCTTACCTTCTAGCTCCGTCCTGGTCACATATACTCACACATAGATATAATTTTTTAGTCTAGACCAAGAAATTAATGTTACCTTGTTCAATACTAATATTTCTATTTATCACAGGTTGCGTTGGGATGGGGGTTGTCTCAAGGATCTAGTGTTATAGTGAAGAGCTTCAATCCGAGAAGAATGAAGGAGAACATTGGAGCCCTTGATTTGACATTGGACGACTGGGATTTACTTGAGATTGAGAAAATGGAGGAAAGGAAGATAATGAGGGCAGAGTATCTAGCCAATCATACTACAAGTCCATACAAGACCATCGAGCAACTTTGGGATGACGAGATATAATTAAGGGATTTTCCTTTTGGCATTGTACTTAATCTACAAATTAATTTCAAATAACAAATATCAATGTACTTGTGTTGCATATTGTTTACCTCGAAAAATACGAGTAACAATTAAATTTGATTAGTGATTTTAAAGATACTATATGATTTAGTTTAATACCAATTAATAATCAAGAAATATGAAGTAGAAATGAAAGATAGAAGTGAATCAAACCAATGTTAGCTAGCAGCAGTGTCCTCGAGGTGGCTTAGGGCAGTAAGAACGATGAAATAATAAAATCAAAGCAAGAACAATTAAGCTAAGGGACAATTCTGATGAACAACATGCAAAAAGGTAGAGAGTATATTCTTCGCTCAGTAAAAGATGATCTTACAAATGATTGGGGTCCCCTTTATATAATGGGGGAGCCCTAACTAGGGAATATTTCCATTTACAGTAGGGAATATTCTTATTACAGTTGTCTAACCGTCTAGTACGGAATCGTACGATCCTACTCCGTAATTTGCGCCATGGTTTTGGAGACGTGGCAAGAATCTAGCTCGTTTTGGTACAAATTCATAACGGTACTATTTCGGGGTAGAACATGCCCGACCTCGGTATGCATCATGCTTTGCCTTCGAACTAGAGTCTGGTTCCTGGAGCTCGAACCTGACCTTACCCGGACTCGGACATCGGACGACCTCTCAAGTATATAGATTGAAGGCATTCGATCTCGACCGTATACAGATAGTCCCCGCGTTTCTTAGAATAAGATGATAAGAAACGTTTTTGATCCTTGCTTTCCGAAGTCTTTAGCGATGACATCATTTCTGTGACGCAAGCGGTCGAAGTGACCGAAACGTCCCGTCGGTCCACTTCCCCAAAAGCATTGAATGCACGCCAGTATTGGTCGCCCACTAGCGCCGTCGAACCGTCATTATCCTTCTATAAATATGAGGCATTCTTCTGAGTAAAGAACTTCACTCTTTCTTTACATCTTCTCTATCTTCATCTCTTTCCCTAATCACCCGTTTCCACCGCCTCTTTAAGCGCTGGAAAACGCCAAGCTCTTGTAAGAAACGTCATATCCCTATGCAACCCGTATTCTTTAGCTTGTAGTCATGGCTAAAACTTCCAAAACGGTCCCAAAAAAGGATAAAGCATCATCTTCTTCTACTTCCCGGGCGGCCAAACCGGTGGTGCCGCCAACTCTTGAGGAAATCACCCTCGGCCCTTGTGTAATCAAGAAGGACTTTAACATTGAAAATCCCCCCGACGTCCCAGGACGATGTGAGCACGCATCTCGATATATTAACTTGATATCGAAGAAGCTCATCAAGGATGTGAGGAAGGACTGCGGCTGGGGAGATGAGGTTGAGATCCAGATCCCAAGCCCCGAAGAAAGCATTACTACCCACGTTGAGGAGCTTTTAAGTGTTTACACTTATTCCTTCACACTGGGTCGCCTCGATCCGGTGGTGATAGACTTCTGCAAAACGTACGAAGTCACTCTCGGTCACATTCACCCCTCTTTTTGGCGCATCATGATCATGCTGCGCTTCTTTATCGAAAAGGCCGAGGGGTTAGAATTCACCCTCAGCCACCTGATCCGATTGTATCGGCCCCAGCTATTTTGAGGGCTCGTCAAGTTGCAATGTCGAACAACGAAAGCCATCTTTGCCAGCACTAACGAGACCAAAGATCGAGGTTGGATGAGTCGGTTCGAAAGAGTAAGAACTTCGTATGTTATTCCTGGGGACAAAATATCGTTCCCGGAGAAGTGGAATTTTAATCGTAAGTGGAATTCCTTACCCCGGTATCTATTCATGTTCTGCTTCTTCATCTCATAATACCTTTATCCCTCTTTTGGCAGCCACTGCTTGGGCGCCCCTCGCGGTGCCGAACCTCGAGGATTGGGTTCGAAAGTTAGCTGCCACTTCTTCCTACAATGAGCGCAAGTGGCATGAATTAGCGAAGGGCCAGTGGGAGGCCAATAACCACGGTAAGTGCTTTTTCGAGATTCAAATGCTTTTCATATACTGGTGGTGTCAATTTACTCATATTTATTTGTGCAGGCCTTGGGAATGCATCTGAGATGAGGTCGGCCCCGCCCGGGGATAAGATCAAGCCTTCAATTCCGAAATCTGAGAAGGACAATAAAAGGAAGAGGGTTTCGAAGCCCGAAGACCCTCAAGACAAGAAAACCCCTACTCGGAGGCTGCGGAAGAGATTTGTTCAAGCGGGCGCCGATTCTGCCCATTGTTCCCCGGGTGACGAAGAAAATAACGATGAAGAGTTGGCGTTGGTGCCTCGAGCCAGGAAACCCATCGAGGCTGCCAAGACCTTCGTCCCAGAGACCTCGTCTGGTGGCGAGGGGACTCCGAAAAAAGATGCGGGCGAGGCCCCCGTGTCCCCGGAGGTTGAGAGTGTCCCTCTGTCTTCAACAACTATACCGGAGGGGGAAAATGTTGAGACCCCCGAAGTTAATGAGAACGCCCCGAGTGAAGAGCTTGGGGCCGTGAAAATAGGTCACTCTCTTTCTTTGCCAACTTATTTCGAGGGGGCAATCGAGGAAGCCAACGCTCTGTATACGGCCGATCCGAGCAAGGTCCTCGAGGAGGATCCCTTTTAGGGTTGCTATGCCGGTATTGAGGATGCCAATGACCTTAACGATGCATCCACCATCTTCGAAGAGGCTCAACATCTCCTCTCCCGGGTAAGTACTTAATTTCATTATTGCAATTTTCTTTTTTCTTTCTTTTCTATTGACTGATATATCTCCATTCCACGTACAGTCCATCATAAAGTTCAGAGCTGAGCTGAGCCAATGTGAGGCCGAGCTCAAGAAAGTTTCAGGCGAAGAGAAGGCTCTAAGGCTCCTTTGTAGCCAAAAGGAAGAGGAGCTTAAGGATCTCCGGACCGCATTGGCCAAAGCTCAAAAAAGCAAGTCCGAGCTAGATGAGCAGGTAACTGTGATTTTAACAAAGTACGGCCTTCTTGGCCCTACTTCGGAGGCTAACACTTCGATATCTCAGCTGCAGCAAAAGCTAGAGATGATGGGGCAGCTCCGGAGCGAGGTTGATCAAGTTAAAGATGATTGTCATCAGTGGAAGAAGAACATGGATCAACTTGCCACCGAAAAAGAAGCTATTACGGCCCAACTGGCCTCGACTGAAACCCAGCTCCGGGGCATTCAAGCGAAAGGTTTGGCTCAGGCCAAGAAGATCGACGAGTTGGAGGCTGAGCTCGCTAGAACTCGGGCCAAAACTGCACAGGCCAAGGCTTAAGATGTTCAAGCTAAGGCTGAAGCTGAGAAGACGAGGGCTACGACTGTTAAATCCATTGCCATGTACTTAAGGGATGCTGCAGTCGTTCAAGCTGAGTTGAAGGAGGATTCCTATCGGGGAAAGCGGAGCAATGATTTGGCTAAGTGTCGTGCCTGGAGGGAGACTCTCGAAGAGATTCATGCCCGGGGATTCGATCTTGTTGAGGAGATAGCCGAGGCAAAGGCGCGGGAAACCGATGCCAGGTTTTTTGTCTCCTCCGATGATGAGGACATAGTGAATGGCTACGGGGACGGGGAAAGTGAAGATAATGTTCCCGAGGGAGAGGAGGCTCCCGAAGATAGAGCTGCTGAAGGTGTAGTTTCTGAAGATGACGCTTCCGGGGATGTGACCCCGAAACCGGATTAGATTTTCACTTTCTTTTTCGTGCAAGGCCCTTCTAGGGCGTTGTAAATATGTTCTGTAAAATACCCTTCATGAATATAAAGTATCTTTTAGCTCTATCCTTAACTTGTGTTGAATTTTATTTTGTTCTCATTTGCGGAAGACTTCGATAATTCAAACAATCAGTCCGAGTCTTGATTCAGATTCAGAACATAATAAACCCTTAGGTTTTTATTGTTCAATGTATAAATCAATTTGGTATGAGCTCGGAATAATGGGACTCTTGAGTCCGAGTTGAATGAGAGCGGAGTCTCGTATAATATGTTTTTGGCCCTTAAGCCTTTCGAAGTTGGCCCTTAGGCTCTTATATACCGGCCCTTAGGCTCTTTAAGTTGGCCCTTGGGGTCTTATATATCGGACCTTAGGCTCTTTAAATTTGGCCTATTCGGCCTCTTAGAATGGATATATAATTTTCCCCTTATTTCGGCTTAAAAGACTTAGTGAGAATCTAATTATGCCTTAGCATGTGTTTTTTGCACATGTAGGTTTTTTCGAAGGTTCGACATTTCTGAACCTTGTTAGTAATTTGTTTGTGTAAACATTATCAAATACCTCTTGAGGTATATTCGAAGGCCGATGTCATCGAAGCCCTTGGATTATTCGGGGGCTGAATTTATCGAAGCCCTTTATATTTTGCTTTTGCCGAGGGTAGCCTGATTTAACCAATTTTTACAAAGTGTTTGAAGGCCTTAAATTTATAGCGGAAGTCGGACGTCTCTGAGCCGCATTATTTGGCCGTAGCCTTTATATGATCGTAGTCTTTAGTATGGTCGTAGCCTTCGGGTATGTCGCTTGGACTTGTTTCTCAATAACTTTCCAAAATTGTTCGAGAAGTTAGTCTCCGAGTATATTGGCCTTGGCCTTTATTTCGAGGAGGTGCCCCTTTGAGGTCTTATAAGTCGGAGCTTTCGATGACTCGGATGTACCGAGTGTCGATGACAGTCCCCGAGTATTCGGGGGTGCTTTTATGCTTTGGCTCTTGAGCCGTTTCCCGCAGGATTATAAGTGTAGAGTTCGTGTAATAGTAAACAAAGTGTTTTCGATATTAACAAAATGCTTCTTCAAATAATTGATACATGCGTACATGTTTTGCCGTCGGGGCTCGACTATTCTATATGGACACGGTTCATCTGACTGTTTGGCCCATTACAATGTTTTCCTATTGAGGCCCTCGTAGGCGTGAAGTATTTTCCTTGAAAATATAATCTCCGCGGGTGATGCCCCCCAGTATTCGAGGTTCATTGAAAAGGAACCTTGAATACTATTGAGTTGTCCTTAGGTAGCACATAGTTGTTGCCTCGTTAAAAACCTTTCCGGTAAAACCCATTTGGGAAAAAATCCGATCTAAGGGAAAAATAGTGCAACGCATGCTTTAAAACCTAAGGTCTTCGTGTAGAAATGCGATGCCTTCGAGATCGTATGCCCTCGATCGAAAGCCTGTAATGAGTTAGTTTTAAATTCAAATGGACGAAAAGGATAAAGTCGTACCTTAGCAGTAGTACCGTTTGAGCAATGATATGTTCCAATTGTTTGGCAGTTGCTGACCTTCCATTGTGCTGAGTTTGTAACACCCTTTACCAACAATTCCGAGGACTCGGTACGGTCCTTCCCAATTCGGGCCAAGTTTCCCTTCATTTGGGTCTCGAGTGTTGAGGGTGACTTTCCAAAGGACTAGGTCCCCGATTCAAAAATGTCGAAGGTTGGTTCTTCTGTTGTATTATCTTTCGATCCTTTGCTTCTGTGCGGGCATCCGAACGAGTGTTGCTTCTCGCCTTTCGTCTAATATCTCGAGGCTGGCATTCATGGCCTCGCGATTTGACTCCTCTGATGCATGCCGAAACCTGGCGCTGGGCTCTCCAACTTTGACGGGGATCAGGGCCTCGGAGCCATATACTAGAGAGAATGGGGTGGCCCCCGTACTGGATTTTGATGTGGTCCGATATGCCCAAAGGACCTCGGGTAAAACTATTCTCCATTTTCCTTTTGCATCGTCCAGTCTTTTCTTCAAGTTCTGAATGATAGTTTTTTTTGTTGACTCGGCCTGTCCATTTCCGGTTGGGTGTTACGGTGTCGAAAAAATCCTCTTTATTTTATGCGCTTCGAGGAACTCCGTTACCTAGCTACCGATGAATTGCTTTACGTTGTCACACACAATCTCGGCGGGTACCCCGAATCGACATATGATGTGGTCCCAGATAAAGCCAATAACTTCTTTTTCTCGGACCTTCTTGAAGGCCTGCGCTTCCACTCACTTAGAGAAATAATCAGTCATAAACAGGATATATTTAGCTTTACCTGGGGCCGTTGGTAGAGGGCCGACTATATCCATTCTCCATTTCATGAAAGGTCATGGGGATAGGACCGAATTGTTACAACCCATATTCACATACGTTAGTTCATGCCATAAGGTCGTCGACGTAAATCCATGAAGAGATTATCCTTAAGATGATAAGAGGTTAATCCTATTGGTCTTAAATGATACAAAGGTGTATAAGGGTGGTTAACAAGTATTAGAAGTTAAACGAATCAAGGATGTTGTCAGCCGTATTTTGGGTAAACCTAGGGGTGCTTAATACTCTCAAGAGGTCGTATTTTAAGGTATATGAATCATAAAATATCCGTATCATAGTCTTGAAGTCAAACGAGTTATGAAACAAAAGTCGACAAGAGTTGTTGCAACTTAGGTTCATAGTTTTACTTAAACTTTAGGTCAAATGTTATTAAGCTTTTCTCCCAATATACTTGGAATTACGGGGTGATCTACCATCAAATTGAAGATCTATGAGTCTAGTTTCCAACGCATTAAACCTTTTATAGATACGACATTGGAGTAGAGAGATATAGATATTTTTGCGAGACTGCACAAGCTGCTAGGTGCCAAGTAGGTGGGTCACCTACTTGGTTAAATGATAGCCCAAAAAGAGGCAATTTCGGGTCAGACAAAGAGCCAATTAAAAGGCTTATCTCCTGCAATATATCCCTCATTATATTTCACAAATAACCAGACCTAAACCCCTGCAAACTTCCTCTAAAAAATTATCCACAAACCCTAATCGATTTTCCCTCTCTTTCAAGTTCTAATTGGGGGTAAAACCTAGAGTTTGAAGAACCAAGGGAAGGGCTGAGTTATCCAACAAGTAAGGTGAGTTTACTGCTCTCTTTCATACATTTATTCTGCTGTGAATTCATGGTAATTCATTCTATACATGTAAGAACTCACGGGACGGTGATCGGAAGCCGTGAGTTCGAGTTATTCACTTGTAGCGGACTGTTTTGTGAGCTGTTTTGTGTTGCTGTTGGGCTGCGTGTTTTACTACTGTTTTGTGGAGTTTTGGAGAAGGAAGGGTGTGGAGGAACACCATATAGATGTAGGGTTGTGGGCTGGTAGTTCTTCGTAATATTTCCGGGTCATTTGACACGACTACGGTGGTCGTCGTATGTATGAAGTGATTAGGTTGTGCGTGCACTATTTTGGGAGGCTCAATATGATTATTATTGATGTTATTTGGGCTGTTTGGTGATTGTTTGGAATTGTGTGAAGTCATATATATAGGGGAGGTGCTGTCCGTTTCATCGTAAAATAGGTTGTGGTCGATACATAATAGTTATGACGCTTGAATGATAACTATAGTATCGTTTCTCTTATTGTAGACTAAGGGTCGTGAAAATTGCATAGCTTGAAATTGGGGCAGTATATACAAGGTATGTGAGGCTATCCCTTTCCTTCCTTTGCACGACTCCGATTGTACATAATGTAATGAACGAGCTTCCAAAGATACTCTACTCTTAGAAGCTAGCAGTACTTACATTGTTTCCCCTCTTATCGAACGATTGATGTTGATGTTGCTTCTCTTATTCTTATGTTATCAATGTTATTGGTACTTCCTGATTCTTATAAGGCTCATGGTGAAGAGTTAGTCCTAATAACGTGTACACAGGATACCGACCTTACGTCACTCCGAAAGGTTTAGAACGTCAGTACATGAGTCGATCATGCATTATATATATATATATATGTATCTATTTTACTCTACCGATCCGCGCTATAGATGGCCGGGTATGGCACCTATTGTGCAACCACTGATCAGTTGGGTTTTACCGAGCTCTACGTGGCCGGGTACGATTCTACCGAGCCATATGATGGCCGGGTATGTTTTTACCGAGCCTATTACGGCCGGGTACGATATGATGATGATGATGCCCACAGAGGCGTATGTTTTAAAAGTTTATGTATATATACATATGTATCACGCATTTCATGTCAGTAGCCCTCAGAGGTATCCAGATGTTACAGGTTGTTTATTCTCTATCCCTGCTTACATTACTGTTCGTACTTATGGTTCCCTGCCTTACATACTCAGTACTTTATTCGTACTGACGTCCTTTTATTTGTGGACGCTGCATGTCGTGCTGCAGGTCCTGATAGACAGGCAGGCACAGCTCCCCCACCATAGTAGGCTGTCCAGTTCAACGGTGATTGGCGAGATCCCTTCTCCGGACTTGCCGTGGTCTTGGTATGCATTTTTGTTATAGATATTATGGGTATGTCGGGGCCCTGTTCCGGCTATGTTGCAACACTTATGTTCCTTAGAGGCTCATAGACAGGTGTCGACTCATGTATAGTTTGGTAGGCCTTGTCGGCTGGTTTTCGTTGTATAGTCTCTCATGGTAGCATCCCATGTTATGTATGTTCATGCCATCATATTTTATTGTTGGTTGTCCACGACCTATGTCTACCATTTATATTGATCTCGTCAGCCCTAAAAGATAATAAAGAAGGTTAGATAAAATATATGTTGGTGCTCGGTAAGTATGGCCGGGTGCTAGTCATGGCCCTCCAGTTTGGGTAGTGACAATTTTGCAATCATTACTCACCTCGAACCGGCTAAATCTCTAGCTCACGATGCCTTTGCCCCTCGAATCGGCCTCCACGCGCGTCGAATCTATCCAAAACCAGAGCGAATACGTCACAATATGCTAAGGGAACAAGGCCCAAGCGAAAACAATCGAAAAATATTAAAAATCCCGAAATTAGCAAAACCCGAGCCCCGGGCCCACTTCTCGAAACTCAGAAATTTTCACATCATCGGGTTCCTTAACTCGCCACGAGTTCATACATATCAAAATCACAAAAATCGGAGTTCAATTGACTCCTCAAATCCCTAATCTTAGCTCTCTTAAGTTCAAGCCCTAACCTCCATTTTTAGCCCATGATTTCTTAGATTTCCAGCCTTAATTCATGTAATAATACCATAGGATTGTGGTTTAAGTCCAGGAATCCTTACCTTATCGAAGCTCCTTGAAATCCCTCTTCAAAATCGCCCACAATTCTCCAAGTCCGAAGTTAGAAATGAGAAACCCTCGAAAATTCGTGAAGAAGACAAATTAAATATTCTGCCCAGTCATTACCGTATCTGTGGTCATATTGTCGCTTCTGCGACTTCCGCTTTTGCGGTCAATATCCGCTTCTGCGGAAATTCACTTATGTCCATGATCCGCTTCTACTGTCCAAAAGTCGCATCTGCGACTCCGCAGATGCGGTCCCCACTCCGCATCTGCGGTCCTGCAAGCCCACACGAAAACCGCTCCTGCGATCTACCTTCCGCACCTGCGAGACCGCTTCTGCGGTTCCTTTTCCGCAAAAGCGAAAATACCAAAAGCAGCAGGCCTGCAATTTGCACAAGTCCAAAACTCATCCCGATAGCCATCCGAAATCACCCCGAGGCCCTCGGGACCTCAACCAAAAGTGCCAACCCATCCTAAAATATCACCCAAACTCGTTCCAGTCATCAAAATACCTCAAACAACACCAAAACCATCAAATTACCTCGAATTCAAGCCTAAGTTTCTTCTAAAACTTCTGAAATACACTTTCGATCAAAAACCCGACCAAACGACGTCCGAATGACCTGAAATTTTGCGCACACATCCCAAATGACATAACGAAGCTTCAGCAACTCTCGGAATTCCATTTCGACCCTCGGATCAAAATCTCACCTATCAACCGGAATTCGCCAAAATACTAACTTCGCCAATTCAAGCCTAATTCTACACCGGACCTCCAAAATCACTTCCGATCACACTCCTAAGTCACAAATCATCCCCTGAAGCTAACCGAATCATCGAAATTCATATCCGAGCCCTCTAACACATAAGTCAATATCCGGTTGACTTTTCCAAACTAAGCCTTCCTTAAAGAGACTAAGTGTCTCATTTCCTTCTAAAATCAATCCAAGCCAACTCGATCACACAAGACACTAATAATGAAGCATAAAGAAGCAAAAAATGGGGGAAAACGGAGCGGTAACCCATGAGACGACGGGTTGGGTCGTCAGATGGATTTAATGTTTACTTTTTCTAGCCACTATACATATATTGTAGAGACCTATACATATATTATACATTTGTCGGCTATTTTTAGCTTAAGAAATTAAGTGGGTGGCTATTTAGGTTATTTATTGAAGAATTTAACCCGATTAGCCGCCCACTCAATTGCTTAAATTAAAATAGCCATCGGAGGTATATTATATGTATTATTTAGGTTTTATAATCGTGTATAACTAATATATATATATATATATATATGTGGTTAGAAAAAGTAAACAATGAATATGATTGGCTACTTGTGTAATTTAGAAGCCCAAACTTTTGACCTATTTAACTTTTTTTGTAGTTCTTTCTTCGCCATATGTAAAAGTACGTGCCACATACCACCAACGCTTATAAAATAGCATAAGTACCGATAAATGTAGTCATACCGTTCTTTTCCGATAGAAAGAATATATATTTCTTTTAAATAAAGTGTTGGTGTTAGTGCATTTTAATATTAAAATTATAATATTAAAGTACATTATTTCTTGTGTATAGAAAAAGTGAACTTGGTGGAGTGAAAAAGAGAGCTATGAGAAGGAGAAAATCTAAGCTAGCGTTTGGCCATAGATCCCAAATTTATTTTTTTGAAAAATTTGATTTGGGTGAAGTTTGGTTTTATGATGAAAATGTGTTTGGATATATGTTTTCAAAACATATTTTTCAACTTTATTTTGGAAAAACATGTATATAATTCCCAAGTTATGGGATTTTGGCCCAAAATCAGCTCAATAGCTGATTTGGGATTTTGGATTTGGGATTTGGCCAAAATATGGCCAAACATGAGCTTTGAAAATAAATCCCAAATTTATTTTGGCAAAACTCATGGCCAAACGGGGCCTAAGTCTCCAACTTATTCTCTACAAAAGAGAATATTATTTTTGTTGAAGGAAGGTGTTCATTTTTGGTGGAGTTTTAGACTCAACAACTTGTCCAGACGTTGTTCGAGTCATACGATATTTTCGGGCTGTGGTATCCTGGAGGGGACAAGTCAAGAGTATTACTACTGGACTGGTGAAGATGCTACCGCAGTGGGCTTGAATCTCCTTAAAGAGAGCGAGATATGTGCACCTTAGCCAAAAGAATATTTGTTTATTTTTATTCATATTATTTTTCAACTGTAATTACTTGTAATTTCACCAACAATTTTAAGGAGATTCAATTTTTTATGCAGTTGAAAAATAGCGGATATTAAGATAGAAGTTCACTCTATTTACGAGATGGAAAGGTAAAAACTTTTCTACTTGTTTAGCTCAAGCGGAGGAAAGGTAAAGCCTTTTTACCTTATATTTTATGACTTTGTGATTATATTATTTATGAATATGAATTTTTATAATTCTAGAAATAGTTGGGGTAAAAAAAAAATCTTGCATGAATTTTTTTAATATTCATGCATGAATGAAAGTTGATGAAATCAAAAGAGTGTGATAAGTGCGTCTGTGACAAGTCTTGAAATAATCATATGTTATTGTTTGACTCTACGTTAGATGATTTGTTATTTGGCTCTAACATACATGTTACTGGAGAAACTAAAAATATGCCTAGTAGCCATTTTGACATGAAAAATTCTGGTGAGGCAAATTTATTCTTGAAATGAAGAATTATTAAAACATGTGATGCAAGTTTCCTTGACCAGTCACATTATGTTGAGAAAATTCTGAGAAAAATATAACTTTTTTGATTGCAAGCATGTTGTAACTCCTTTTGATTCAAGTGTTCACTTATTTCCGGTACAAAGTAACAATGATGTGATAAATCAAAAGGAATATGCTAGCTTAATTGGAAGCTTGCTAATATGTGACAGATTGCACTTGGCAAGAGAAATGGTCTAGAGTACATCGAGGGGGATGGAATTGAAGCCCATTGTCGATGCCCCCTTTTTCCAAAGGCAAAATCGGGTTTACGATATTTGGGCGGACAACTCTATTCCTTTTGGAAATTTGGGTTTGAGATTTAGAAGAGTCGCCACCTAATAATTATGTGCATTAGGACACTAAGAATTTAAAAGAAAGAAGAACCAGAGAATGGGTAAGGGCTTAAAATTATCTCAGGGGGAAGGTGTTAGGCACCCCCCAAGATCCACTAGTGTGGTTCCCGGCCATGCTACAATTTGTGACTTTTAAACAAGTAAACATACAAGACAACTTCACATAACGATTACAAGTAGGATTGTATAAAGGTTAAATAAACATGCTGAAGTCAGGAAATAGGTGGTTTCATAGTTGTTTAAAAGAATGTATAAGTGCAGAAAAATAAGGATCAAATAACGAGTGCAAACAATCAGACAAAAGAAGTGAAATGGGCAGAAGTTCAAAAAGAAAACAGTGCTGGAAATTCAAAGAGGTTTTAAATGATTTGAAGCGAAATACAAGGTTTAAAGAGCTGGAAACTGACAGTTTAAAGAAAACAATAACGAAAGTACATAAGGAGGGAGGGGGGTCCTAGGTTTATAAATAACATGGATCATCCACGCAACACCCGGTAACCAATTATACGCGTGGTGTTATCGCGTGATCATCATATCCATGTCTACCATTTCCCACCCCATTAAGGTACTAAAGCGCGGAATAGTCTCGTTACTTATTGCATGCTACTACACGCCCCAATTCTATCAGTCCCGGAGGCTGTTGGGACTACTATTCCTAAAGGGAAGAGATATTGGCTTTTGAAGTTTAAAAGGGCAAAATCTAGTGCGACAAACAAAACACATAAGAGCAATTAAGGGGAAAACACATAGCAGTTAAGGCTCAAAGGGGGCCTCCTCATTCAAAATAGAAATTGTTTAGCATGACTTGCAAGTACTGGCTAGGTCTTTAATTAAACTTAAATGAAAAGGGGGGCGGGTGGCTGATTTATTACATATTTTCAGATAAGAAGTCCAAATTAGGCCTGCCTGCTGGTTGTGATTATTAAAGACTGGTATAATTAATTGATTACCTGATAGTTTGCCTAGGTGAGACCTATAGGCATGATGTCTAACAAGGTGATACATACTGATTTTAAGGGAGGATTACTGATTTTAGAGATGAACCAATTCCGCAGATGTTAACAATATTATTACCGATTTTAGACTTGCAGATGAATCAGATTTAAACGACTGCTCCTATAGCCATGCATTCTAAGCGTTACTGATTTTAAAACGGTTATGAAAGTGCAGGAATCCTATGAGCATGGTATCTAGGATGCAATTGATTATTCCTTAGCCTATGGATTGTTTTGCCTAATGTCATACGCATGTGCAGAAATGCAGAAACTTATAGGCATGGCTTCTATATGTTGAAATGCAGAATCTTATAGGCATGGCTTCTATATGTTGAAATGAAATAAACTATAGGCAGGATCTCTATATGCAGAAACATAAACGAAAGTGTTGTGGTTGCGGAAATAAAGACCTAAAACATGATATCCACCCCATATGTATAACATGAGAGACCCTCCCCATTGTTTACTATACACCCCATAAGTATTACAAAATTATTACAACTTGAATGAATCCAAAAAAGTAAATAAAAATTACATCAGAGATTAAAATTCCAACCAAGGAGAGCCTAATTCAGACTCCTAGTCTGAAATATGAAATAAACCAACTTCCAAAGATTAGATTTCCAAAGCCTTTCTCATTTGGGTGTGTCAGAGTTCCAAGGAGCTTCATGAACTCCAGGCAGTGCTTACACCCAATTACATTTGCAGGATCAGATTATGGTGCAGTGTGGAATGGCCAGCCCTCAAATGTCCAAGTTCAGAGGGAACTCAAGGTCCCCAAGGCAAGGCTCATAGGAGGGGGGCAGAACTTAGAGTCTAAGAATAAGTGCAAGTGCAATAGAGGGGGAATCAGGGAAGACCGTAACAAACTGGTGGTCATGCCCAGCAACTAGAATACTAGCACACCCCTGACCAGCATGTCAGCTTAAATTTGAGAGTTATGACCTATTGAAGGTCAGGTTCAGACCTGGGCAGCAATTTAGATACTGTCAGGCCATGAACTTTAACTCAGCACACAAAAGGGAATGGGGGTATGGGGGATTCATAACAGACAATGAACATAAAAGAAAGTAACATGTTTAATATAGAATATGAACAACAAAGTAGACAGGAATAGGACAACTGTAAAGTAAACACATAGTGAAGGAACTGAAATCAAATGGAGACATACCAATTTCAGGGAAAACAGGTAAGTAAAATAGCAGTCTTGAAAAGCCAAGTTGCAAGCAAAGCAGTACAAAAGTCTCAGCAGAGAGTAGAGAGTTTGCGAGAGTATTGTGACTGAAAGTGGGTGTGTGAGAGTATGAGCATTGAACTTTTGGGATTCAGAAGTTCAAAGTTCTAGAGTTGTAAAGTTTTTTCAGAGCTTAAAGCTTGTTTCAATGCAGAAGGGTCGAGCCCCTTTTATAATGCAGCAAATAAGCAAGAAAAAGGTAAGGAGATAACATTGCAATCAGTCTCCCTTTAGTTAAGGGATTCTGATTTCAAACGGGTAAAAACAATTATGGAAAGGGATTTTGAAAAAATATTTTCCCAGTAGTATAATAAAGGGTAAGTACATAGAAGCTATTTAAGGCAACAAACTAATAGTACGCGGTTTGTAAAAAAAAAGGAAAGGGAATCAACCAGTAAAAATTAGAATTTCAGACTTTTACTTGAATGAATCAAGTCAGGAAAAGGGGTAAAGAAAGGTTCAATTAGGGAAAACCAGTAACAATCAAGTGAACACAATTAAAGGAATTCGGAATCAATCAGTAGCTGGCAAAGCCTTTTTTTTTAAAGAAGAGTTCTCATATATAAACACACAAATATGCAAATCAAGGAGAGACTGTTAAGTTATTTAAAAGAGAATTTAACCAAAGAAAAATTCAGAATCATAAGCAAGGAGATGCAGGTTCAATCTGCAGACTCATAATGAGTATGAGAGTCCAGGGTCCCAATGTGGAACCCTGACTTGAACACAAAAATCAAAGTCGTCAAAGGAAACCCCCAAATCCTAGGGTTTCACAATTGAATCAGACATGGAAAGCAAATCATTTGTTTCAGAGTCTCAACAAAAACAGATATGATAGCATGCTTGAACGACAAAGGAAGAAAAATCATGAAGAACATATTTGAGAAAACTCAAAGCCTAAACGAGTTCAGAAGAAGGAAATAATACAAACTTGAACACAAGTAGATGAAGCATGTAAGAACATGAACAGAGTCCAAAAAAATCAAACAGTAGGCACACATAGCAGAAGAGTAGTGAAAACATAGCAGGAGTAGAAAAGAAGAGGTAAAAGACAATATATGCATAAAATAAAAGAAATCATACGAGCAGGGTGTAAACAAACACACATAAAGCAAAGAAGAAAAAGAATCAGAAAGATTTTTTTTCCAAAAATCCTTGAAACCCTAAAATCGGAGAGAAACGATTTAGACAAAAACTTTTGGGGAAAACACTCTAGATGGCAAGAAAAGCATAGACACAGTATAGATCTAAACAAATAACGGTGAAAGAACCTCGAATGGCTTAGGGTTTCGGAGAAACCCTAGAAATGAGAAAGGCTTGGAGACAGGTCCGATCTTGAGTCGGAGAGGTCAAGAATCAAGCTCCTAGGTCTCGAATGTGCCGCAGCATGGCCGGAGAAGCCATGGAATCGAAGATCGGAGAAGATCGGAGGGAGAACCATCGAAGTCAGCCTTCCAGACCTCGAACACTCAAGGTCTAATGGTGGAGAGGGTGGGTAGAGACCATCCATGGAATGGGAATCCATGGATTCCGGTGAAAATCCGGTGAAGGAAGGTGGGAGGAGGCTAGGGTTTCGGAGAGTTGTTGAGAGGATTTGAGAGTGTTTTGGGATTTCAGGGCGGCGGGTCCGGTGAGAATGAAGGGGATTAGGGTAGGTTGTTAGGTTTAATTATGGAAGGGTGAGTTTTGGCCGTTGATCTTGAGTGATCAACGGTCCAGATTTAGACGGGTAGGTGGGCAACGGGTTGGGTCGCTTGGAATTGGGTCGATGGGTTGGGTCCGGACTGAAATTGGGCTGATTAATTGGGTAGAATTGGGTCAATTTAGGGGCCAAAAGTGAAATGAAATAGGGCTATAATTGAAATAGAAATGGGGCTAGATATTAAATAGCCGATTTTTCCTTTTTATTTATAAAAATAGTAAAGCTGATTTTAAAAGTAAATTTAAAATACTAAAACAATTAATAGTGCATAAATATAAGTTTAAAAATACTGGAGCTAATTTTACAATTATAAAATACTATTAATCGTAAAATAGGCTATAATTGCAATTATATGCAATTTAGCTTTAAAAAATACCAAATAAATTTGTAAAAATATGCAAAAATCACCTTAATTATATTTTGGTGCAAATATGAGAATAAGAAATAAATTATTCACCAAAATGATAATCTTGGGAATAATTATTGGATTTTGTACTGATAAAATAGACAATAAATTGGTTTTAAAAATCTTTAAAAATTAGGAAAAAATACCAAAACTCTTGGGCATGCTTATATATGCATATATATGCTATTTTTGAAAGTATTTTGTATATAAAAATTATATAGGGAAAAATTGGGTATCAACACCCATAAACTCAAAAGTCATATATGAGGAACAACCTGGGGACTAGAGATCCTATAAACAAGTTCAACGGGAAGAACGAATCATATGATGACTTGGTTCGAAATGCACTGTTATATTTGTTATTGTTCCATCCCTATGGTGTGTGTGCATTTATCCTGTAACGATTTGCGAGGTTGAGTTTTTTATTAACTCTTTGTAACGACTCGACGATTCATTTTGAGAGTTAAAGCCCTGATCCCCTATTAACTGCTTCCCCCGTATCTATTTCTTCTATTTTGACTTGCTGGGAGGTTTCGTTTTGGTTTTTGGAGTGTTTTGGGAGACTTAGTCTCTAAACGGAGGCTTAAGTCTTAGAATTTGGACCGTAGTCGTAACTGTGTGAAGATGACTCCGGTATGGGATTCCGCCAATTTTGTTAGCTCCGTTGGGTGATTGTAGGGTTAGGGGCGTGTCTGGATTTTGTTTTCAAGGTCCGTCGCTCATTTAGGCTTGAAATGACGAAAGTCGAATTTTTGGAGATTTGGACCGGTGGTGGAATTTTTGATATCGGGGTCGAATTCCAATTCCGGAAGTTGGAGTAGATCCGTAGTGTTGAATATGACTTGTGTGAAAAATTTGGGGTCAATCGTACGTGGTTTGGTTGGTTTCGGCATCGGTTGTCGAATTTAAAATTTCAAGTTCGTTAAGTTTAGATTCGAGGGCGATTTATGTTTTTAGCGTTGCTGATGTGATTTGAGGGCTCAACTAAGTTCGTATGGTATTTTAGAATTGGTTGGTATGTTTGGTTGAGGTCCCGGGGGCCTCGGGTGTGTTTCGGATGCTCAACGGGTCATTTTTTGACATAGAGAAGTAGCAGATTTTCTGGTTTTTGGTTGCAGAGATTTCTTTCATCACGTTCGCGAGAGGAGTCTCGCGTTCGCATAGGCCATCTGAGAGGCCAACTGAGTTTACTCTTCGCGTTCGCGACGTTGATCCCGCGTTCGCGAAGGTATGGAACACTAAGGCTACGTGTTCGTGATGAGGACCTCGCGTTCGCGTAGAGTCAACAGTCAGATGGGTTCCAGGCATAATAGCCTACGCGTTCGTGAAGGGTCAGGCTTGTTGAGCTTCGCGTTCGCAACTGATGCATCGCGTTTGCGATGAGTATTTTTTTGGACCGAAGCAGCTTGTGCTTCGTGAACGCGAGGCTTTGACCGCGTTTGCGAAGAAGGGCGTACCTGGGCAGAATTTAAAGTTAAAAAACGAGGGTTTTGAGTTCATATCACAAAATTGGATTGAGAGCTCGGTAGAAGGCGAAATCTCGAGAGATTTTCAGAGGAAGTTATTGGGTAATAATTTCTGACTCCTTTGTGGTTATATCCCACTAATCTATGCTTGATTTCATCGTTTGATTTTGGATTTGGGGTGAAAAATTGGAAAAAGTTCTTAGGCCGAATTTTGGGATTTTGATCGAGATTTTGGTATCGGATTGGAGTAATTGGTACGAGTGATCTCGTGAGTGAATGAGTGTTCATAATTGGTAACTTTTACCCGATTCTGAGACGTGGGCCCGGGGAGAATTTTTGGTCGATTTTCAAATTTCTTGTCTCAGCTTTGATTTCACTAGTTAGATTAGTTTCTTGTAGGTATATTTATGTTATATAATTGGTTTTGGCTATATTTGGGCCATTCGGAGTCAGATATTCGTGGAAAGAGCATTGCGGCGGATTGATTTGAGCTTGCTTCGAGGTAAGTGTCTTGCTTAACCTTGTGTGGGGGAACTCCCATTAGGATTTGGTACTATTTGATATATGAGTGCCGCGTACGTGAGGTGACGAGTGTGTACACGGGATATTTGTTGAAAAACTCCTTTTTCATTAAGTAAAATATCTGTTTTCCTTTAACCGAGCTACACTAGCATATGTAATTATCCTGTTTAGTTTAGGACAGCATGTCTACGCATCTTAACTGCTTATCTGAACTCTGTGCAGCATGCTTAGTGAAATTTCTTGCTTCTTCATTGACTTTTGCTTAGTCTAAATTGTAGGATTTCCATGTTGTAGTTGTAATTCTATTGTTTGAGCTGTATATTTACTTTGGGACTACAGAACGGTATTCCGGGAGATCCCCCTGTACTACATTTTACATTGGGACTACAGAACAGTATTTCGAGACATCCCCCAGCACTGCATATGTACTTTGGGACTACAGAACGGTATTTCGGGAGATCCCCCTGCACATTTACGTTTGGGACTACGGGACGGTATCTTGGGAGATCCCCTGTTGTTATCCTTGTATTCTGAGCTGTTGTTCTTCTATGCTTATATTCTTGTTAAATTTCAGTATTTATTCTTACTGCGATATTTCTTTCTGTTAAATTTTATTATATATAAACCAATAGGGCCCTGACCTGATCTCGTCACTACTCGACCGAGGTTAGGCTTGGCACTTATTGGGTACCATTGTGGTGTACTCATGCCCTTTCCTACACATGTTTTCCGTGTGCAGATCCAGGTTCATCTTACCAGCCTCATCACTAGTTGGAGTCGTTGCTGCTTATTGGAGACTTCAAGGTACTTCTCCTGCGCCTGCTGATCCTCGGAGTCCCCCTCTATCCCCCTAGGTTCATTTTTCCTTCTTTATGTGGAAATGATGTATAGAACAGTTAAGACTCCTTAGTAGCTTGTGACTTAGGGTAATCCGGGTTTTGGGAACTACTTGGTATATTTTAGAGGTGTTAATTGTATAGGCCGAGTGGCATTCAGTTGCTTATTAGATATTCGTTACTGTTGGTAGTTAATGTTCATGCCTTTATTTTATTGCCGCAAAGTATTAGGCTTACCTAGTCGTAGAGATTAGGTGCCATCACGACAACCCACGGAGGGAGAAAATGGATCGTGACACTCTTAATGAAAGTTTGTAGCTCGTATGAGTGGGGTGTTAGAGTTACAGGAGCACCCTTGACAGATTTAACCTATGTGAGTGTGGAAGTAGGCCGCTTCCTATGAGAATTGGGCTTATTCGAAAAAAACACTCATAAAAATCAGGAACACAAGGCTGTAATGTGCTGGCTTATAAAGTTCATGTCAACACCTTGATTATTATGTGCAAGCAGTGATACTTTATTTCCCTAAAACAGTCATAGTTGAAGTCTGAGATCACTACTAACTCTGGAGTAGAGATTGTTGTTTTACTAAGTGGAGGTTCAATGTAGAGCACTCCTTCATTATGCATAATAGTCTCCCTTCAACTGGTAAATTAAACTCTCGTATTTTAATATTAAAATGAGTGGGGGATGATGGTGTTAGTGCATTTTATTATTAAAATTATACTATTAAAGAGCATTATTTCTTGTGAGATAGTGGTTATAAATTGGCAAGAAAGTGGTCATTACTTTGTTGTAACGCATGAAATCACTAATGCCATGATCTACCACTAATTACCCACTAAAAATTAAATTTTATAACCACCAACCATGTTCTACTATTTTGTTATCCCACTATCTTACTATTTATTTCAAGGAAGAGATTCTACACCTATAAATAATGGTGTTTCTTTCTTGTGCTGTAAATGAAAAAATATGATAGTGTGTTCAGAAAAAGTGACTTGGTGTAGTGAAAAAGAGAGTTATGAGAAGGAGAAAATCTAAGTCTCCAACTTATTTTCTCTATAAAAGAGAATATTATTTTTTTTAAGGAAGATGTTCATTTTTGGTGGAGCTTTGGACTCAACAACTTGTCCAGAGTTTATTCGAGTTATACAACATTGTCGGGCTGTTGTATCCTGGAGGGGACAAGTCAAGAGTATTACTGCTGGACCGGTGAAGATGCTACCGTAGTGGGCTTGAATCTCCTTAAAGAGAGCGAGATATCCTTGCCTCAGCCTGAAGAATAAATATTCTTCTTCATATTATTTTTCAACTGTAATTACTTATAATTTCACCTGCATAAAGTATTTGTCACATCTTCATCCCTTTAATAATGTCTCCCTTTTGGTATATCAATGCTTTAGCAGGATTTGTTTAGGAATATATACAATCTTTTTGCTCTAATTCTGGTCCCCTTAATCACAATAATTCAGTGAAAAATCCACAAGCTAATGGTCCCAAATATACATCTCGGGGCATTATTAAACTTGAACGCTTTAAGCAGGGTTCGATTTAAAAAAAAAAAAAAACAAAAGTTAGGACATTATAACATTCAAATCGAATTGTATATATCATCCTACCTAATTCTTATGACTAAGGACTTAAATATACCAACAGCTATAATATGCATTTTGATAAGTGATAAGTATCCCCCACTATTATCTTTATCATCAGAACACTGATATCCATTTGATTGTCCTTCCATGTATTAAAATAAGATTAACTTTAGATGTCGAAATGCAACTAAAAGTAGATGGAATATTGCCTCAAATCATTGTAGTTGTGATCAATATTCATGTGAAAGTTACTAGGAAGATATCACTCAATTATTTTTCATGACAAAAATTTGACCAACCAAATTACTCACTTATAGCTGAAGTATCTCATAAGAATAGACGTTCAAGAAAATCATGACATGTCATATCATTTTATTTGTTCTACTTCTTTTTAAGGACATACTCTGATACGACAAAAGAGAAATATAGCTGACATGAATAGCAGTTTAATTTAGTCCAATCAAGTAAAAAAATTATTCTAGAACAAAAAAGTTAAAGATTTTGAAATAGCAATTGAACTTTCTGTATTGAAAGGACAGTCGAACGCACAAAGCATCCCCCGTCACGCTGGGTCCGGGAAAGGGTCGTATTTCAAGTGGTGTGATGTAGACAACCTAACCTAATACAAGCATTTGGCTACTCTTACGGCTCGAATTCGTGACCTATAGATCATACTAAAACAACTTTACCTATAGCAATTGAACTTTCTGCATTCTGACTTTATAATTGAATATAAGTGTTCCTTACATGAAAAAAGGGGCTTAACAAATTGCATATCCTTCACAAACAAAAAGTGCCCTAATGCAAGACTTATCTTCAGCAGAAAGTGAGCACTTTAACAAAAGTACTATAGAGGCCAAAGTTAACAAAAGTACTATAGAAGCCAAAGTGTTACATGCACTATAGCTGCTATTATTGATTTTTAGGCTCCTGTTTCCTTCCCATCACCTTTTAGCCAACCTTTTCAGTCTTGTTTTGAGGATATAGGAAGGAATCTTGAAAAAAGGATGGGTTAGAGTAAAAAGTGAGATCTAATATACAAAAGCTAAAGAGCATCAAAAGAAAGCAATTTACCCAAGTAAGAAGCAAGGAGAAGAAGTTCTATCCACATGCACAAGATGTGCCTTATTTATTTACCACCTGCCAATGTCAAAGTAAACCGGATCAATTATTAAATTTATAAACTCATTCCACATGTGCCAACAAAAAAAAATACTATTCCCTCCGTTCTAATTTAAGTGAACCTGTTTGACTGGGCACGGAGTTTAAGAAAAAATGAAGACTTTTGGAATTTGTGATCCTAAACAAATCAAAAGGGGGCCCAGAGTATTTTGTGGTTATAAAAGCTTCTCATTAAGGGTAGAACTGTAAGTTTAAGCTAAATTGTTACCAAATTTAGAAAGGGTTCATGCTTTTTGGACGGACCAAAAAGGAAATAGGTTCACATAAATTAAAAGGACTACTTATTTTGCTGGAAAATGCCCTTCAAATCAATTGTCGGGAGAATTCCGCACTTCTCCTGATTGATTGTTTTACAGTGAAGGGCTTTTTTTTTCTATTAATGAATACAAAAATACGACCTTAGTATTAAAAGAAGAACTAGCAAGGGTATGTGCGAAGTTGTCAATTATAAAATTGGACTGACACAGTTTTAATGAAATGACATAGACAATAATGATCTATATAGCCAACCTCAACTTGTTTCGACCGCAGAATAAATATAAAAGCCGTTATATTTATTCATTGCACCTTTAACAAGTGGTATATGAAGTATAAAGGTGGATGAGCATGATCAAGATAAAAAAAAGAGACTAATTACCTTTCTTTTCACAAAGCTTATTTAGAACCGAAAGGAAAACAATGAGGACAGCAACACCAGCTATAAGCCCAATTGTAATTGCAAGTGTCTTTTCAACATCTTCATCTCCTGCAATTATATATGGCTAGACTTAGGGAAGAATAATCTCTCTATATATTGATATAAAAGGTCAAATAAAGCTGATTTACAACTTAGTCAATGTAAGGTTAACAAAATAACTAGTATTTGTTAAAAACTACTCCCTCCGTTCCAGTTTATGTGAATCTATTTCCTTTTTAGTTCGTTCCAAAAATAATGACCCCTTTCTAAATTTGAAAACAATTTGGCTTAAACTTACAATTCTATCCTTAATAAGAATCTTTTATAACCATACAAATACTATGGGCCACTTTCTGACTTGTTTAGGACCACAAATTCCAAAAGTCTTTATTTTTTCTTAAACTCCGTGCCCAATCAAATAGGTTCACATAAATTGAAACAGAGGGAGTACTTCATATTGATGGAAATCTCACGTTTATCAACATAAAAAATATATTTTTTAGACGGTGGGTTGTAGTACAACGCTTTGACGTGCACATGCACGAAGGTCCGGGTAGCAAGTTACTTGATATACCCTTTTCTTTTAAAAAATTAAGTTAATATCGTGTGGCTATAGAAACACATATTAGATATCAACTAATTACCTATTCAATATGCATTTTGTATCAACGTCTATTTCCATTCTAGAGTTTAGTCATTCATATACTTGAATTTCGTGTTAACTTCACCTGCTCTCATTCTCCTACACACTAGCTTGAACCAAAACTTAAATTATGAGTGGCATGGAATTTTCGTTTGCAATAGTGAAATTTCCCAATATATGAAAGAGTGACCAAATTTTCTTTGTCATGACTTCTGAGACTAAACTTCGTGGAAGTTCTCTTGCATTTGGAAAATAACAAAAGGCCATATGCAGGGACTGTTTGAAGCTTTCCTAGAAATAAGGTAATCTCTCCGAGCCAAGAAGGATGATATTTTTTTAATTTCAAGAGTTAAATAAGTTATTTTTTGATCGCGATTTTTTCATATGCATTTTTAAATATTTTAAATTATTATTATTATGACAACTTTTTATGTAATTTTTAAATATGTAAATTCTACTTTTTTTTTAAAAAAAAAACTCCAAGATTCTATGTCTGAATTTTTTTTAATCAAAATTAAGAAATATGACTCGAAATTCGAAAAGTATCATCCTTTTTGGGAATATATAGAGTTGCATTTACATTGATAATAGTAACATGTAACAGGTGTGCTATGCTATTGATTATTTTTTCGAACGATATCTAACCCTTAAACTATGATTACGTGATTATGCAATTAATTTATGCTTAGCGTACGAATCACCAAGGTTAATTACCTAATGATATCCACAATTAAAGGTGGAAGTGAACGGTTCTTTAGTTCTAAAAAAGCTTTACAAACAAATTATAATGAGATGAAAAGATTAAATATTTCTATGCATTCTTTTTTGGTAGTGATCATGATCAAGAAGAAGGAATCAGGCACTTCCTCAAACCATGAGAAAAAGCTCTTACCATTATGATGTTTGTTGGTCTTTGATAAAAAGGAAGAAGCCAAGAACAGTAACACATACTTTTTCTTCACTTTTACAAAATTTGAAACTTATGTGAGTATAATGCAAATAAAGCAAAAAGGACATACAGAAAAGACTTTCTTCCCACCTCACCTCTATCATTAATATACTGAGCACGGAGTTTAAGAAAAAATAAAGATTTTTGAAATTTATAGTCCTAAATAAGTTAAAAAGGGATCCAGTGTATTTGTGTGGTTATAAAAGCTTCTCTTTAAGGGTAGAATTGTAAGTTTAAGCTAAATTATTTTCAAATGTAAAGGGGTCATTCTTTCCAGAACGAATCAAACAGGAAATAGGTTCACATAAACCGAAAAGAAGGAGGGAGTAATTTATAACCTAAGAGAAGAGAACTGATCCATCTAGACTCTAG
Source organism: Nicotiana attenuata (assembly GCF_001879085.1). Classification (NCBI taxonomy): domain Eukaryota; kingdom Viridiplantae; phylum Streptophyta; class Magnoliopsida; order Solanales; family Solanaceae; genus Nicotiana; species Nicotiana attenuata. Next base: position 97,394 of record NW_017671140.1, on the reverse strand, counting down.
TAACCATCTATGATCTATTTGACCCCCCCCCCCCCCCAACCCCCAACCAACCCAACCCACACACCCTTCTACTACATTTACAAAAACAAATTTAATTAGAGTTGGATTAAATCACCTTACACCTATCATAATTACTCATCCAAAATAAAAATAAAAAGAGGAAACCTTTGTCCCTCCCAATAACGGTTGAATTGCCAAGAAATAATCTCTATGTCAGCAAAATTTTGTCAAATCCAAACATCAAATCTTAACTTAATATTTTACAATATTTACTTAAAAAGAATAAACTAGTCTATCATACATCCTCATTTTCAATTTCTAACTACAATGAACTTAAATAAAAGAAGATAATCAAGAGCCATTTCCCCAAAAGTTCGAGTGTCTAATGAGAATCTTTATCATGTGTTCAGGCGCTCGATTCAAACACGCCTTAGTACGAATATGTATAAATGAAATATGCATGCAAGTTTAAGAGGCTCTCAATATATTCCGCCAAAAAAGAAAAGAAATTGAAAAAATTGATTAAACTACCATGGACTTAAAAGCAATTTAACAATTTTTCCTGACCATATGCATGAAAACTTCGCATAATTCAAATTTACCAGTTGCCACAGAGAAGGGAAAAAAAAAGAAAAAAAATAAAACTAATTAAACCACTTAGGATTTCATGATATCAAATTTTAACTAACATGAACCACACAAACAGAAAGCAAAAAACCATGCACCACCGCCACCAGTCATGGTGGTGGAGAAGCTTACCGCTTTTAGAAGTGAATCCACGCTCCGAGAATCGCGCGTAGCACTTGGTCAAAAACATATCTCCCCAAGGTGAGGACCCACACTCATTTTTCAGCTGTCTGATCGCCTCCGATAAGCAATCTTCACACTCGCTCACACTCAAATCTTGCGTACACTGCGCCACAGCCTGAACTTTCCCCGACCCGCCAACTCTAAAATATTGACCCTGTGGCACAGCACCTAAATACGTTAAAACGGCGTCGTTTCTAGTCAACATCTCATTATCATCCATAATCGACGGTCCACATTTGTGCATGACAACACCTTTGTCTTCCACACCAAGAAAAGAAACATTATCGTACTTCACGAAACACCCGTCTAACTGCAACGCGCCGCCGCACGTGGTGGTGCAGAGTGTCCCGACTCTGCTTACCGCCGTAGCCACGCATTTCCGACAGTCGGAGTTTCCCAAGTCGCCTCGGCACTGAAAGAGGCCGTAAACGACGTCGTTTTGACTTGAACCAGGTAGAGAAATCTTGAAGTTGTTGAAATTTGCGTAAGATGCTGAGTTGACTAGTGAAGTGAGGAGCGAGTTAACGTTTGACTCGTAAACTGTACCAGGATTGTATTTCTGTTGTGAACATCCGCCATAAACAAAGGATTGTGTAGAAGCATTAGATTGGTACGTGAAAAACAAGAATATCATTATCATATAAACAAGAAGAACATGAAGAGAAAATTCTTTGACATACAGCTTCATGTTTATTTTTTCTTCTTGTTTTTTGAAGTGATGGGCAGTGTTAAATATATTTTTATATGTGATTAAAGTTAAAGGGGTATGGGAAATGGACCAAGGGTCTATATATATAGGAGGACGAGTATAATTGAGGCATGAAAAAAGAAGAGAAAAATGAAAGTCTTTGGCGTTTGGTATAGTGAGGGGCTACAGATATGGAAACAGTTTTTATGGACAGAGAAAAATAATACAGTGTAGTTGTGCTTTTGTTTATTAGAAGTAGTGTTTGCAAAGGCATTTTCTCATTTTGGCTTCTAATGCTTTTTCTCGTGGCTTTCATTTTTGTACGTACATATAGGTGAATGATGGAGATATACCATAAATGTCACGACCCGGATTTTCCACCCTCGGAGTCGTGATGGCACCTACTAATGCGAGCTAGGCAAGCCAACTAATAGCACAAATTATCTTTTTTACCCATTTTATATTCATTAACAATTTCGAAGTAATAGCATTAAAACGGCGGAAGTTAACATAAGCGAAAGAAAACAAACAACTATCTGAACATAAATACCTAGTACAACTGTTTGAGTCTCGACTACCCAGAACTGGTGTCACAGTATCATAGACGGCCTAAGAATACTACAAATAAAGGTCTGAAAGAAATAAATACAACATTGTCTCTGGAAATACATGAAAGAAACAGGAATAGTAGATGGAAGGAGACGCCAAGACCTACGGACGCCAGCAGGACTACCTCGGGTCGCTTGATGAACAGGAATCAGCAATCCCACTGCGATCCAAAGTCTACAACACTGGGGTCTGCACAAAAGAGTGCAGAGTGTAGTATCAGCACAACCGACCCCATGTGCTGGTAAGTGCTAGCCTAACCTCGGCGAAGTAGTGACGAGGCTAGGACCAGACTATCAAATAAACCTGTGCAGTTGTATATTATACAGCGAAAAGTAAAGCAGAAATAAACAAATGAAGATGGGAGGAGGAAACATGCTTCGGGGAATGACAGGTAGAAACAGAATATCAAGAGAACTATAAAGGAATCAAAACCCAACCACTAACAAGAATAAGGAAAACAAAGGCAGAGTTCACTTTCTTTTCACATTTTTGTTGCAGGCGTGCAACCCGATCCCATTTCCTGTATCTCGTGGTAGGCATACCACCCGCTCCCATTTCATTATACCTCCTGGTAGGCGTACGACCCGCTCCCATTTTATTATATCTCGTGGTAGGCGTACCACCCGCTCCCATTTCATTATATCTCGTGGTAGGCGTATCACCCGCTCCCATATAATATTGTTGCGGCGTGCAACCCGATCCATATATAATATTGTTGCGGCGTGCAACCCGTATCCATATATAATATTGTTGCGGCGTGTAACCCGATCCATATATAATATTGTTGCGGCGTGCAACCCGATCCATATATAATATTTACAATTATAACGAGAGTCCCGACAAGGGATCAAAAGGTCTACCCTATCCCGGCAAGGGAAAAACAGCTATAACCAAACTTGTTACAACACCTAACTACCTCAGCTATACCCAAACTGGTTACAACACCTAACTACCTCAGCTATACCCAAACTGGTTACAAAACCTAACTACCTCAGCTATACCCATAATCCTTACCTAACACAAGGAATCATCAACCTAAGTATCTGTAATATCAATTAAGAACACAATACAAGGGAACCACAACTCAACAATAGCCCGACAAGGGGCAACATAATGATCTCTTCTCTTTCTCACTTTTACTTCACAACTCGAACCAATGCTCTAGAGTTTCAATTATCACTTATACTTTCACAATTCGCTATACAACTGGAGCCAACGCTCCTCAATGTTCATAGGTCACAATTCTTTCCACAACTTTACACAACAAATATAAATCTTCACCAAGGCGTGAATAATACAACGAAGTCATGAAAAAACCACAATATAAGACTCATGGTCATACTTGACACCAATGTATATATACTCGTCACCATACCTATACGTCGTACTCAACAAGAAGCAAATAGCAAATAGGACACAACTCCTAATCCCTCAAGCTAAGGTTAGACCAAACACTTACCTCGATGCCTCGAACATAATTCACGATTCAATTATAGCTTTACCCCTTGATTCCACCACCAATTCGCTCGTATAATTGATTTGGAGAAGAAGGAATTCTTAAAAAATCGCCTAAGTGCGTTTGTGTTTGAGAGAATATGAAAAATAGGGTTTAAAATCGGCTAAGTATAAAACTGCAGGTCTTAGATGTGGGAATTGCGAACAGGGGTTCGCAATTGCGAACCAACCTCTGCTGGCTTGGGAATTGCGAAAAAAGTTTGGGAAATGCAAACAATCCTGGGAATTGCGAAAAATGTTTGGGAAATGCGAACCTGGGAATTGCGAAGAAAGTTTGGGAAATGCGAACAGGCCTGGTAGTTGCGAAAAATGTTTGGGAAATGCGAATCTGGGAATTGCGAAGAAAGTTTGGGAAATGCGAAGTCTGCAGGCTTGCAATTCCTTAAGTCCAAAATTTCACCCCGTGGCCTATCCAAAACTCACCCGAGCCCTCGGGGCTCCAAACCAAATATACACACAACCTCAAAAACATCATACGGACTTATTCGTTTACTCAAATCACCAAAATAACATCATGAACATCGAATTAGACCTCAAGATCAATGAAATTTCTCAAAACTTCTTTAAACATCAAATTTGCATTTAAGGTCCGAATCACGTCAAATGATATTCGTTTTTCATCAAATTTCACAGAAACATCTTAAATCATATACAAGACCTGTACCGAGCGCCGGAACTAAAATACAGGCCCGATACCATCATGTTTTAATCAAGTTTCATTTCAAAACCTTATAAAAAATTTTAGAAAATAATTTATTTCAAAAATTCATTTCTCGGGCTTGGGACCTCGAAATTCGATTCCGGGCATACGCCCAAGTCCCATATTTTCCTACGGACCCTCCGGGACCGTCAAATCACGGGTACGAGTCCGTTTACCCAAAATGTTGACCAAGGTCAAATTAATTCATTTTATAGTCAAAACTTATCATTTTTCACACAGTTTCTCATTCAAGCTTTTCGGCTACGCGCTCGGACTGTGCACGCAAATCGAGGTGACTCCGAATGATGTTTTCAAGGCCTCGGAGTCATAGAATTTAATTTAAAACAAGTGATGACCGTTTGGGTCATCACATTCTCTACCTCTAAAACAATCGTTCGTCCTCGAACGGACAAAAGAAGGAAGTACTTGAATCGGGGAAAAGATGGGGATAACGGGTCCGCATATCAGACTCGGACTCCCAGGTTGATGCTTCAGCTCTCCACTGAACACGAACAGAAGGAAAACTCTTCGATCTCAACTGACGAATCTACTGGTCTAGAATAGCTACCGGCTCCTCCTCATAAGACAAGTCCTTGTCCAACTGGACAGTGCTGAAATCTAACACGTGGGATGGATCGCCGTGATACCTCCGAAGCATGGACACATGAAACACTGGATGCACGGCTGATAAGCTCGGCGGCAATGCAAGTCTATAAGCCACCTCTCCCACTCGATCAAGAATCTTAAATGGACCAATGAATCTAGGGCTAAGCTTGCCCTTCTTCCCAAATCTCATCACGCCCTTCATAGGAGACACTCGGAGCAATACCCGCTCACTGACCATAAAAGCCACATCTTGAACCTTGCGGTCCGCATAACTCTTTTGCCTGGACTGAGCTGAACGAAGCCTATCCTGAACGATCCTGACCTTGTCCAAGGCATCCTGGACCAAATCCGTACCCAACAACCGAGCCTCTCCCGGCTCAAATCATCCAATCGGAGACCGACACCGCCTACCATACAAGGCCTCATAAGGAGCCATCTGGATACTCGACTGGTAGCTGTTGTTGTAGGCAAACTCTGCTAAAGGCAAAACTGATCCCACGAGCCTCTAAAGTCAATGACACACTTGGAGCATATCCTCCAAAATCTGAATGGTCTGCTCAGACTGCTCGTCCGTTTGAGGATGAAACGCTGTGCTCAACTCTCGCTGAACTGCCCTCCAGAAGCGTGAGGTAAACTGCGTACCTCGGTCCGAAATGACAGACACGGGCACACCATGAAGGCGAACAATCTCCCGGATATAGATCTCAGCTAACCTCTCAGAAGAATAGGAGACTGCCACAGGAATGAAATGCGCTGACTTGGTCAGCCTATCAACAATGACTCATACTACGTCGAACTTCTTCCGAGTCTGCGGGAGTCCAGTAACAAAGTCCATAGTGATCCGCTCTCACTTCCACTCGGGAAGCTCAATCCTCTGAAATGGACCACCGGGCCTCTAATGCTCGTACTTGACCTGCTGACAATTCAAACACCGAGCCACATATGCAACGATGTCCTTCTTATTCTCCGCCACCAATAACGCTGCCGCAATTTTGATACATCTTCGCGGCGCCCGGTTGAATAGAGTACCGGGAGCTATGGGCCTCCTCTAAGATCAACTCCCGAAGCCCATCTACATAAGGCACACAAACTCGACCCTGCAATCTCAAGACTCCATCATCATCTAAGGTAACCTGCTTGGCACCTCCGCGCTGCACCGTGTCCCTAAGGACACACAAATGGGGGTCATCATACTGCCGATCATGGATACGCTCCAATAATGAAGAACGAGCAACTGTGCAAGCTAACACACGGCTGGGCTCAGAAACATCCAATCTCACGAACTGATTGGCTAAAGCCTGAACATCCAAAGCAAGCGGTCTCTCACCGACCGAAATATAAGCAAGACTGCCCATACTGGCTGATTTCCTACTCAAAGCATCGGCCACTACATTGGCCTTTCCCGGATGATATAAGATGGTGATATCATAATCCTTCAACAACTCCAACCACCTCCTCTGCCTTAAATTCAACTCCTTTTTCTTGAACCAATACTGAAGACTCTTGTGATTCGTGAACACCTCACATGCCACGCCATACAGATAATGCCTCAAAATCTTCAATGCGTGAACAATGGCTGCTAACTCCAAATAATGAACCGGATAGTTCTTCTCATGAATCTTCAACTGTCGCGAAGCATAGGCAATGACCTTGCCATCCTGCATCAACGCTGCACCAAGTCCAATACGAGAAGCATCACAAAAAACTATATAAGGCCCTGAACCTGTGGGCAGAACCAACACCGGTGCCGTAGTTAGAGCTGTCTTGAGCTTCTAAAAGCTCGCCTCACACTCGTCCGACCATCTGAACTGGGCACCCCTTCTCGGTCAACCTGGTCATCGGGGCTGCAATAGATGAAAACCCCTCCACGAACCGACGATAGTAGCCTGCCAATCCCAAGAAACTCCGAATCTTTGTAGCTGATGCTGGTCTAGGCCAGTTCTTGACTGCCTCAATCTTCTTCGGATCCACCTGGATACCCTCTACTGACACAACATGACCCAGGAATGCAACTGAACTCAACCATAACTCACACTTTGAAAACTTAGCATACAACTGACTATCCCTCAAAGTCTGAAGAACCACTCTAAGATGCTGCTCGTGCCTTAATCCTCAACCGATGGTAGCCAGATCTCAAGTCAATATTTGAAAATACCTTGGCACCCTGAAGCTGATCGAACAAATCATCAATCCTCGGCAGCGGATACTTATTCTTAATTGTAACCTTGTTCAATTGCCGGTAATCAATACACATTCTCATTGACCCATCCTTCTTCTTAACAAACAACACCGGCGCACCCCAAGGCGAAACACTGGGTCTAATGAAACCCTTCTCAAACAAGTCTTGCAACTACTCTTTTAACTCTTTCAATTCAGGCGGGGCCATACGATACGACGGGATAGAAATGGGCTGAGTGCCCGGAGCCAAATCAATGCAAAAGTCAATATCCCTGTCGGGTGGCATACTCGGCATGTCTGAAGGAAATACCTCAGGAAACTCCCGAACAACGGGAACAGAATCAATAGGAGGAACCTTAGCACTAGAATCGCGAACATAAGCCAAATAGGACGAACACCCCTTCTCGACCATACACCGAGCCTTCACATAAGAGACAACACTACGGGTAGAATGACCAGGAGTCCCTCTCCACTCTAAACAAGGCAAACCCGGCATGGCTAAGGTCACGGTCTTGGCATGACAGTCCAAGATAGCGTGGTAAGGTGATAACCAGTCCATCCCCAATATAACATCGAAATCAACCATGTCCAGAAGCAACAAATCTACACGAGTCTCAAGACCTCCAATCACAACTATACATGATCAATGAACACGATCCACCACAAGAGAATCACCCACCGGCGTAGACACATAAACGGGGGCACTAAAAGAACCACTAGGCATGACCAGATGCGGCGCAAAATAAATCGAAGCTTCTCTGCTACAAACCAGAACAGTACCTGCACCTCCACCTCTAATACCTCTACCTCCACCTCTAGCATCTCTACCTCCACCTCTAATACCGCTACCTCCACCTCTAGCTAACTGAGCGGGCTGGACGGGTCCCTCAATGAACCTCCTCGCTCTCTCTCTCTCAGTGGGACACATGATAAGAGCATGATGAGCCAAGTCGATGAATCTGATCTCGTACTGAGTAACAGTCATAAAACCCTGGTGGAGACGCTCAAACTGCCTCCGATAGGCCTCTCTCTGAGCGATGGGGAGAAACTTCACCAGAAATAGCTGCGTGAACTGTTCTCAAGTCGAAGCTGATGACCTAGCTGGTATAGCCAATCAATAATCTCTCCAACAGGTCTTGGCGGATCCAGACAAGCGAAAGGTAGCAAAATCGACCCCATTGGTCTCCACGATCCCCATGTTCTTGAGAACCTCATGACAGCTGTGTTGATAATCCTGGGGTCCTAAGTAGATGCACCGCTGAATGTAGTAGTGAAGAGCTTGGTGAAACTTATCCAACCTCCACAAAGCCTCCGAAGACGTAGCCGATCTATCACCGGTCTGTGCTACTGCTCAGCTAAAGAAGCGGTACATGATCTCTTTATTCACGAAAGGACAAGAGTAGAGGTTTCAATTTAGCATTGAGAGAACAAAATCGCACGACAGGGAAGAATAAAAGTGAAACTTTTCCTAACTCTGTAGCCTCTGGGGATAAATACAGACGTCTCCGTACCGATCCCTCAGACTCTACTAAGCTTGTCTGTGAACTGTGAGACCCATGTAACCTAGAGCTCTGATACCAACTTGTCACGACCCGGATTTCCCACCCTCGGAGTCGTGATGGCGCCTACTAATGCGAGCTAGGAAAGCCAATTAATAGCACAAATTATCTTTTTTACCCATTTTATATTCATTAACAATTTCGAAGTAATAGCATTAAAACGGCGGAAGTTAACATAAGCGGAAGAAAACAAACAACTATCTGAACATAAATATCTAGTACAACTGTTTGAGTCTCGACTACCCGGAACTGGTGTCACAGTATCACAGACGGTCTAATAATACTACAAATAAAGGTCTGAAAGAAATAAATACAACACTGTCTCTGGAAATACATGAAAGAATTAGGAATAGTAGATGGAAGGAGACGCCAAGGCCTACGGACGCCAGCAGGACTACCTTGGGTGGCCTGATGAACAGGAATCAGCAATCCCACTGCGGTCCAAAGTCTACAACACTGGGGTCTGTACAAAAGAGTGCAGAGTGTAGTATCAGCACAACCGACCCCATGTGCTGGTAAGTGTCTAGCCTAACCTCGACGAAGTAGTGACGAGGCTAGGACTAGACTATCAAATAAACCTGTGTAGTTGTATAATATACAACGGAAAGTAAAACAGAAATAAACAAATGAAGATGGGAGGGGGAAACATGCTTCGGGGAATGACAGGTAGAAACAGAATATCAAGAGAACTATAAAGGAACAAAACCCAACCACTAACAAGAATAAGGAAAACAAAGGCAGAGTTCACTTTCTTTTCACATTTTGTTGCAGGCGTGCAACCCGATCCCATTTTCTGTATCTCGTGGTAGGCGTACCACCCGCTCCCATTTCATTATACCTCGTGGTAGGCGTACCACCCTCTCCCATTTTATTGTATCTCGTGGTAGGCGTACCACCCGCTCCCATTTTATTATATCTCGTGGTAGGCGTACCACCCGCTCCCATATAATATTGTTGCGGCGTGCAACCCTATCCATATATAATAATGTTGCGGCGTGCAACCCGATCCATATATAATATTGTTGCGGAGTGCAACCCGATCCATATATAATATTATTGCAGCGTGCAACCCGATCCATATATAATATTGTTGCGGCGTGCAACCCGATCCATATATAATATTGTTGCGGCGTGCAACCCGATCCATATATAACAGGAAACACAGCTTCAACTGCCAACTCCAAATGCCTAACTCTCCGTCAACCATTCGAAATCGTCCCGAGGCCCCAGGTATAGCCTTTGTATGGAACAGTGTTATGGGTGACATTGCCACTGGAATTGGCGTGGCTATCTTTACTCCGAACGGCACCTGCACCTTGGGCGGTAAAACTGCAACTTAGAATGGTGTAGGTGCCTTTGCTGGAGACACGAATTCGACCTCAATTGGCGCTGGAGTCTTTGCAGATGGTGGCGCTTCAAACTCCAACGGTATGGACATATTTACCTCGGCATCCCCAGAGGGCTGAATCTGGACTATGATCGAATTAAGGGTGACTATTGGTTGCTTTGGGTCGTCACCTTCTGTGATCAAACCGATCGATCCTTTGGGATCCCAATCATCCTCTATTTCAATCATGTGAATGCCTCCTCCCATGTGGTATGGCAGAGGGTTATTGCGGACATTTGGAGCAAGTTCCTTTGCCACAATAACCTTGTTATCAATTAAGGTCTGGATCTTATATTTCAGAGAACGACATTCGTCAATGGTGTGTCCTTTCATGCCGGAATGATATGCACAGGATTTATTTGGATTAACCAACTGAGAAGGGTTCTTAGGGGTTACAGCGGGGATAGGGGCGACATAACCAGCAGCTTTGAGTCTTTCATACAACTGGTCAATAGGTTCAGCAATAGCCGTATATTGTTTTGGAGGCCTTTGGTCAAAGTTTTGTCGGGGTCTAGGGAAATTTGGCGTGCAGGAGGGATTGGTAGTGGGATGGTTGAGTGTTGTAGGCTTGGTAAACATGTGCGGGTTGGGAATATTTGGGTGAAGTAGGCTGATATGTGGGAGGTGGAGGTGATTGATAAGTGGGTGGTGGAGTTTGGTAAGAGGGTGAGGGTGCTTGGTAGTTTGGAGTAGGCTGATATGTGAGTGGAGGCATTGGGTAGGTTTGGTATTTGATGGGAGATTTGGTTCTTTGTGCAACCATTACGGCTCCTACGTCCCTTTTCTTGGACATACCTCCTGACTGTAAGGCCTTATTTGTAGCTTGCAAGGCCTCGAAGTTCGTAACCATATAGCTTTTGATGCCCTTTTCGATCCTTTCTCCCAGCTTGATAATGTCAGAAAATTTGTGGCCCTCGATCATCATCAGCCTTTCATAATACTGTGGGTCTTGAGCCCGGACAAAGAATTTGTTCATTTGTTCTTCCTCTAAGGCAGGTCTAACCTTAGCAGCTTCGGACCTCCAGCGAGTAGCATACTCGCGAAATGTTTCTGTGGGCTTCTTCTTTAGATTTTGAATATAGAACACATCCGGTGCATTCTCCGTGTTGAACCTGAACCTGTCCATAAAGTCGGACGCCATGCTTACCCAGTTCGGCCACTTCTTTGGATCTTGGCTAATGTACTAGGATAAAGCATCTCCTTTCAAGCTCCTCATGAAAAGCTTCATGCGGATTTTCTCGTCTTTTCCTACTCCAACCAGCTTGTCACAGTACGTTCTCAAATGGACCCTTGGATCCCCTGTACCATCAAACATCTCGAACTTAGGAGGTTTGTACCCCTCGGGCAGTTCGACATCGGGCTGTATGCAAAGATCTTCGTAGTTCAGCCCTTCAATTCCCTTACTTCCTTCAACGCCTTGAATTCGGCTAGTCAATTTCTTAAGTTCTTCGGCCAGGTTTCTGATGAGCAAGTCTTTATCATCAGACTCGGGTGTGCTTGAGATGGGTTGGGTGGAGTGTGGCATAGTCTCCATGTAGATGGGGGTATTATGGTGGGTGTGGCAGTGGTCATTTGTGGAGTTCTGGAGTTCTGGGATGAGCAGCGGGGTGTTATTTGAGGTATGGCAGGTGTTGCAGTGGTGGTGAGGAGCGGGATGGTTCTGTTGCTTTGGGATGTTCTGTGGAGGTGTAGGGTTCTGACCATTTGGGAAATTGATATCTGGAGTAGTGAGGGAAAATGACAGATTTGCCAGATTCCAAACCTGATCAAGTTCTTCTTGGAATTTCAACAGCTTTTGTTCGAGTTGGGATGCATTTTCTTTGGAAACCTTAATGACCATGAGTGACCTCTACCCGTTCAGTTAAGTTTTCCTTTCTGGCATTGTTCAAATCTTCCATCTTCCCTTTGTTCTTGTTTTTGACAGGACTAAGAGGAGGAGTGGGTGGAGGGCCCCTGAATCTCGTGGAGTAAGATGATGTTGCCAGAGTGCACGAACTAACCTTTGGGGAGGGGAATAAATAAACAAAAAAGGTAACAAGTCAGTGAGGATCATAAAAGATGTTGCAATATTTAAACACATAGTGCAGGAATGTAAAACGTGTCCTAATTTGGGGACCTCTTTGTGCCCGAGGTAGGCCTAGCGACAAGTTGATTTGGAGAACCCGGAATGCTAAATGCCTCATTTTAATGATAAAAGTAGACGAATCCAAATCAACACTAAATCACAGGAAATAAAAGTCACTAATGGCCATCGACCTTATTACATTTCATAAAAAGAAGAAAACTCCTATCTATTTGGTCCCAGAAGGACCTTCCCCAGGTTGAATGCTCTCGTTGATCAATCCTCCAGCTCGCGTAGGTTTACCAGTGAAAATGCCTTTTCCAGGTGTTCTCCTTTGTTTCCCTCAGAGTTCTGGCAGTCGGTGACTCTCTTCCTCACTTTTCCTTCCAATTCCAGCAGACTGTATTCCAGATATTCCAACTTTTCGCTAGCTTTGGCGGCTCTCTCTTTTCGACTCATTGATTTGGTCATTTGATGGAAGACTCCTCCACCAGTCTAGCAAGAGTGGGGGTGTGCTAATCATACAGAAACTGGGAACGTCCTGCCTCATTTTCTGCAAAACAAAAGGGTTAGACCCTACCCCCACCAGACTCGACTATGTATCAACAGTCGATCCCGAATGCCGCAACACTACCGAAGTACCATCAATTTACATCACATTGCCCTTTTTCTGGAATACATACCCCCCGTTGAATCACTATGGTTGGAAAT